>NW_023601212.1:38318981-38349530 GCF_014898055.3 Talpa occidentalis | reverse complement strand
TTATTGACAGAATAATCATACAGCATCAATACATGGGGTAGGAGAACAGCAGTCATCTGAACTGAAAATGTGCTTATGTCATCTAAGACTTCTAGGGAAGGTGAGTCTGCTGACCAGGTGTTTTATCTACTTGATGACCCGGTGTTGTAATGGAAACCACAGCCCAGGTCCCAGCCATGGTTCCAGTCTTATCAATAAGGTGTCCTGCTGATCAGCTCTGGGATGCAAAGTCACAAATTGGTCAGTGCCTCCTGGGCTTTCTCAGTTATACCTCGTGATGTATACCCATTGTCCCAGGGTAATCAGATGTCCTGCTCTTGTTTAATTGGAAAGGACCTTGTAGGGTCTGGTATCCTACATTCTTTTAGGTCATATAACTGATTGACTGGGTTGTTCTGACCTTGCATTGGAGGATAGAACTGCATGTAACCAAAATGATGGCCAAACAGGCCATTTAAGTTTAGCAGACCCACATCCATCCAGTTTGTCCCAAATGCAACTTTTTCATCTTCATTCACAGCTGTGTAATATTCCATTGGATATATGCTCAAAGTTTCTCTATTCATTCATCTGTTGAAAGGCACTTGGGCTGGTTCCATGATCTGGCAATTGTAAATAGTGCTGCTATGTACAAAGGTGCAGATAGATATTTTCATGTCAAATTTTTCACATTATTTGGATAGGCAACTAATAGCAGTATTGCTGGGTGAAATGGGATTTCCATTTTTATTTTCTTGAGACATCTCCCTAACATTTTCCACAGGTGCTGTACCAGTTTGCATTCCCACCAACAGTGAATGAGAATTTCTTTTTCACCACAACCTTACCAATATTTGTTAATTCCATTGTTTTATATAAGCCATTCTCACAGGAGTGAGGTGGTATCTCAGTATGGTTTTAATTTACATTTCTCTTATAATAAGTGAAATTGCAAATTTTTTCATATGCTATAGGCCATTCAAATTTCTTCTTTAAAGAAGTATCTATTGAGATCTTTTGCTTACTTTTAAATTGGGTCATTTGTTTCTTTGTTGTTGGATTGTAACCCTGTATCAGATGTATGGTAAGAGAACATTTTTTTTCCCATTCTGCAGGTTGCTTTTTGCTTTTGTGATGGTTTCTTTTGAGGTGTAAAATCTTTTAAGTTTGATATTGTCCCAATTATTTATTTTTGCTTTTGTTTCCCTTGCTATTGGGTTATAGTCCCAAATACATCTTTGTGGTATATGCCCGTAGTGTGTCCCCTATATTTTCTTTTAAGTACTTTATGGTTTCAGTTCTTCTGTCCAAATCTTTAACCCATTTTGACTGAATTTTTAATGTTTGGTGTTAAATATGAATCTTGCTTTTTTTTTTTTTTTGCATGTGGCTATCCATTTTTCCAGCACCATTTATTAAAAAGGTTACCTTTTCCCCATTGTGTGGTCTTAATTCCTTTGTTGAAAATTAGCTGTCCAAGACCTCTCTGATGGCTCAGGGATTAAAGTCTCAGCACTATCAATCTATCACCAGCCACTGAGGCATGATTTCAATCCCTGGCCAGGGAGCTAACCCACATGTACAGCAGATCTCTCTTGTCTCAACCACTGCTCTCCTTAGTGGTGTATTTCTGTAGATCCACCTGTTTTCCCCCCACTCTGTCTCTGGTGACTCCTCTCACCTCCTGCACCTCTGGCATACACCCCAGTTCTTCTATGCATAAGTAAATAAAAATAAATCTTTGAACAAAAAAAGAAAATTAGCTATCCATATTTATATGGATTTATCTCTGGACTTTAAATTCTGTTCCATTGGTCTGAGTTTCTGTTTTTGTTCCAGTACCATACAGTTTTGATTACTGTTGCTGTGTAATATTGTTTGAAGTCAGGAAGTGTGATGCTTCCAATTTCCTTTTCTTCTCTCAAGACGATTTTAGGTAATTGGGGCATTTTGTGGCTCCATAAAATTTAATAATTGTTTGTTCTATTTCCTTAAAAAAGTCATTGATATTTTTATAGGTAGAGTGAAATCTGTAAATTGCTTTGGGAATATGGCCATTTAAATGATGCTAATTCTTCCTATCCATGAACATGGGATATCATTCCATTTCTTTGTGTCTTCTTTTATTTCCTTTGATAGAGTTTTATAGATTTTATTATATAAAATCCTTTACCTCCTATGTTAAGTTTATTCCCAATATTTCATTTTTTCTGGTGTGATTACAAATGGAACTGTATTCCTTATTTTTCTTTCTTCTGATACATTGTTCACATGGAGATGCCATTGATTTTTTGTGTATTGATTTTTTTTTATCCTGCCACCTTATTGTATTCAGATATTATTTCTTCTAACATTTTTTGTAGTGTCTTTTGGTTTCCCTGAGTGTATTAGCATGTCATCTTCAAATAGTGACAGTTTCACCTTTTCTTTTCCAATTTGGATTACTTTTATTCCTTTTTCTTGCCTAATAGCTTCAGCTAAGACTTCCAGGACTATGATGAATAACAGTGATGATAGTGAACATATCTGTATTATTCCTGACTTAATGGAAATGCTTTCAGCTCTTCACCAGTGAGTATGATATTGGTTGTGTTTGTTATATATGGCTTTTATAATATTTAGATAAGTTCCATTTATTCTGATTTTCAGAGGATTTTTTTTATCATAAATGGATGTTGCATCTTGTCAAATGCTTTTTTAGCATCTATTGAGATGATTATGTAATTTTTGTCCTTTTTTGATCTGATAAATGACATTGAATAAAGTTTTGTTGTACTGGCCTTGCATCCTTGGGATGAAGCCTAATTGATCATGGTGGCTGATTCTCTTAAGGTGTTGCTGTATTAGGTATGCTATGATTTTGTTGAGAATTTTTGCATCTATGTTCATCAGAGATAAGGGTTCCCAAGTCAGGATTTCTCCAGATTCCAGTCCAGACACTCTCCAAGCAAGACCATATATCATTGGTCTATAATTTTCTTTTATAGTGCTGTGTATGTATGATTTTGGGATCAGGGTAATATTGGCCTCATAGAATGTTAGGGAGATTCCAATCATATTTTCAGTCATTTTGTTTTTGATTGTTTTATTTTCTGTTGGTTCTTTTCACCATAGTTTTTCTCTACTCTTTCATTTCCTTTTTTTTTTGAAGATTTATTTTATTTATTTATGCATATAAGAAATGGGGTGTAGGTCAGAGGTGCATGGGATGAGAAGATTCACCAGAGACAGAGTGAGGAGCAGAACAGGTGGATCTACCAAAATATACTGCTGTGAGGAGCAAACAGGTAAGACAAGAAAGGTCTGCCTTGCCATGTGGGTTAGCTCCTGGTCGGGGATCAAACTCATGCTGCTGCAGTGATTGGTGATAGCTTAATAGCATTGAGACTTTAACCCCTGCACCACCAGGGAGGCCCTCTGTCTACTCTTTCTGAATGGCTTTCTATCAATTTGTTTGCTTTGTTGTATGCAGGTGTCTATTTTGGATTTTTGATTAGTGGTTTTCATGGGGGTTTTATTTGAATCTATGCTTTGGGTCCTTATGAGCTGGTGTCTTCCCGCCACATTTAACTATACTGGTTCTACCCAATTTCTTCCTCCCCCTTAGTACTTGTTGTTATTGACACCTGTATTCTTGCCCTTGGTACTGATGTTATATTTCTCTTGTCATTTTGATAAGGAGTTTGTGCTTCAATTTTTCTTTTCTTATAAAAGAACTCATTTTAGTATTACTTGAAGAGCAACTCTGGTGGTGGCAAACTCCATTAGCTTCTGTTTGTCTGAGAAACCTTTGTTAACCCTTCATATTTAATAGATAATCTTGCAGGATAAAGAATTCTTGGCTGACAGTTCTTGTCTTAAGGGTGGCAAATATTTTCTTCCACTCTCTTCTTGCTCGGAGAGTGTCTGGACTGAAATCTGGAAAACCCTGACTTGGGAGCCCTTATGAGTATTTTTTCCCTTTACTTCCTGCAAAATTTTTTCTTTATCTTAATTTTTGATAGTTTGACAATTATGTGTCTGGGTGTAGATTTTTTTGCACCTAAGAATTTAGGTATTCTCCCTGTTTGCTGGATTTCCATATTTAATTCATTCAGTAGGTTTGAGAAGTTCTCATTTGTTCTTATTTTTTTGAATAGATTTTCCAGCCTTACTTCTTTTTCTTCCCTTTCTGGGAGTCTGATAATTTGTAGGTTTCCTCTTTTAACACTTGATATTTCTCATAGAGTTTGCTGATTTTTCCTTTGTCTTGATACTCTCTCTTCTTCTAAATGTGTAATTAGGGAAGTGACATAATCCACATGGTGGCAAAGGGATCAAATTCTCCAATAAAAACATCTGATAGGGAGAAATAATGATGAGATCCTGGTGGACCTCGGATGTGTTAGACAGACTTGGCAGCACCTGTGATTTGCTCAGACTGCTGAGGGAATTTGGAAAGACTGGGGAAGGGAAGAGAGACAAATCATCGGAACCCTCTCCCTTCACCCACCCACAAAACTGGCACATCTAGAAATAAGGGAGAAAAAGTTGAAGACAGAAGTCAGGACAATCCTGAGACATCTGAGGGGTCCAGGCAATGAAATGTGGGCAAGCAGGGCCTCCCCACAGATATGCAGTGCTGGGAGTGGACCTTTATTGTGGCATCTCCCTCCCTCCTCTCCTTGGGATCAGTGGGTTGCACTTACAAGGGAAGGGCATCAGGGGATCCTAACAGGGCTGATACCGACATTGAGGGCCTCTTGGTACCCCAAGCCCTCAGGTGAGGGAGGCTGCAGGAGCCCTATCACCTATCCAACTACCTCACAGGCCCATAAGGTGTGCCAATTCTCCCACACCACAGCTGCAGTTCATTTTGCAGTTTGTGCTCAGTTCCCCAGCCCCATATCTAACCTCTCTGGGAGACTATACTACTCAGCCCTCCGGTGGTCCCCAGTGGACCAGACTAAAACAGTAATGACTGACTCACTGGGAAACATCAGAGCCCTGAGAAGCAATTCTCCCCCATCTGTTTGTGTGTTTGTTTGTTTATTGGCCAGTCCATTGTCTCTTGTTTCCCTCTCTATTATTTCTGTTTTCTCACTTTCAACATCACCATCACCACTTTCTCTTTTCCTGCTGCTACATTTCCTCCTCCTCCTCCTCTTTCCGCTTCCCCTTATCTAGCCCCTTCCTTCTCCAACTTTGTGCCTTCTACATTTCTGTATCATCCTCCTCTTTCCTCTCATCCCTTCTTTCTCTCCTTATTCTCTTTTGATCCCAGTATTCTTCTGAGACTTGCCTAGAGGGACCTAGCAGTTAAAAAGAGAAATACATCCCACCACAAATACATCCCACTTCCCAGTGGACTTGGCCTCAGCTTGTGTCTGGAGGTGCAGTACTCTACATGAGACTCTTGACTACTACAGGCTGAGACATTGGATCTCATCCCATGCACTGGGGCCTAGAAAAACAGGGGCTTCTGATGCAGAGCAGGAGCTCCTGGAGCAAAGCAGCTCAAAACAACACCTACCATAATAGAAGAGTGTCTGGATGTGTATCCACCCACAACAGCTCAGGCACTAGGCAGACACAGCCATGCCTGAGCAAGAGAAATCAGAAGTCATGTCCATCTGCACCAGTCATACAGGGGCACTACAAACAGAACAAACTGAAGGCAAACAATGGGAAGAAAGAAAATCAGAAACGCTCAAGCAGGCACTTCTGGGAAAAATACACCACAGAAAGAAAGTCAGCCTCCAGAACCAGATAACATGGACATGGAAGGAAATCTCCACCTAACAGACAAAGAATTAAAATAGGCTACAATGAAAACAATCAAGGAGTTCAAAGAAAATGCAGAAAGAGATAAGAATATAATCAATGAGCAGAGGAAGAAGGGAAGGAACTGGAGAATATCCAGAGATTAGCAGAGGAAATCAATAATTCGGGGAATGGCCATGAAAATAGAATGGAAGAAATGGAGGAATGAATCAGTACTCTCGAAGACACAGATTCAAAAAGAAACAAAAGATAAAAGGAACAAGTAAAAAATAGAAAAGAATTAAGAAACACTTTGAGAAATATCTGACATAATGAGGAAAGGAAATAGAAGAATCGGGAATTCCAGAAGATGAGGAGAGAGACAAAGGAACCAAGAAGCTATTCAAGAAGATAATTGAAGAGAACCTCACAGGCATGAAGATGGAAATGAAAACAGACATACAGGAAGCTAGAACACCAAATTCCAACAAGAATACTCTACCCCACAAAGCTCTCCTTCCTCTATGAAGGAAAAATAAAAACCTTCTCAGATAAACAAAATCTCCAGAAATTCATTACTACTAAACCCCACTCAAAAAAATATTACAAGAAGCCCTAAAACCAAAATGAACAAAGGAATGAATAGGAAGACCAGAATAAGGTAAGGAATAGAATCACAAAAAGGCAAACAAAATGGCTAATATAGATGCAAGGGTATCAGTATTAACTCTAAATGTAAATGGACTAAACTCCTCAATAAAACACAGGGTAGCAGCCTGGATTAAAAAACAGAACCCCTCTTTTGCTGTCTACAGGAAACACATTTAACTACAAAAGATAAACATATATTGAAAGTAAAAGGTTGGAAAACAATCCTACAAGCAAATGGACCAAAAAAGAAGGCAGGGACACTATAGTTGTATCAGATAAAAAGACTTCAAACTAAAAAAAAAGAGACATAGATGGTCACTACATTATGATTAAGGGAACAATACATCAGGAAGACATAACACTCATCAACATATATTCATCAAATGAAGGAGCACCAAAATATATCAGACAATTATTATCATCTTTGAAAACAGACATTAGAGGAAATACATATGTAGTAGGAGATTTCAAACACCACTCTTGCCAATGGACAAACAATGAGACCAAAAAAAAAAAAAAAAAAAGAGTAAGGACACCAGAGCTCTAAATAAGGACCTAGACATCTTGGGCTTAATAGACATCTATAGGACACTTACCCAAAAAATTGGAGTACACATTTTCCTCAAGTGCACACAGATCATTCTCCAAGATCGATCACATCAATCACGTTTGACACAAGTCAAACATCAACAGATACATTAAGATCAAAATCATGCCAACTATCTTCCCTGACCATAAAGGCATCAAACTAGAAATAAACCATGAAAAGAAAGCAAGGAACCCTTCCACCTCATGGAGATGAAACCCACACTACTGGAAGACCATTGGATTAAAGAAGAGATCAAAGAAGAAATTAAAAATACTTTGAGTTGAATGACAATGAGGACACCACATTCCAGAATGTATGGGATGCTGCAAAAGCAGTAATAAGAGGAAAGTATATAGCAAAACAAGCTCACCTCATGAATAAAGAAAGAACTCAAAAAACAACCTAATCTCCCATCTTAAAGAACTGGAAAAAGAACAACAACAATAAAAAAACCCCCAAAAGGGGTTGTAATTGTATGGGGAATATAAAAATAAAATTTAAATAAATAAAAAAACCCCAAAAGTCAGTAGAAGAAAGGAAATAATAAAAGCAGAATAAGCAAAATTAAATTTAAAAAACATACCAAAGATCAAAATACCAAAAGCTATTTCTTTGAAAAAATAAACAAAATAGACAAATCCCTAGCCAGGCTCACAAGAAAAATGGGAGAAAACACAAATTAAATAGGATCATAACTGAAAAGAAGAAATTAAAAAACTCAGTATAAATCAAAAGAACAATCAGAGATTACTATGAACATTTATATGCAAACAAGTTCAACAATTTAGAAGATATGGACAAATTCCTAGAATGATATAATTATCAAAAGCTACATAAAGAAGAAGAAATAAACATCTAAACAGACCAATTGCAAGTAGTGAAATTGAAACAGTAATCAAAACACTCCCCAAAAACAAAAGCCCAGGACCAGACGGCTTCACAAATGAATTCTACTAAATGTTCAGAAATGAACTAGTGCCTATCCTATGAAAACTCTTTCAAAAATTTGAAAAAGAGGGCCTCCCTGGTGGCACAGGCGGTTGAGCTCCAAGCTCTGTGCTGTGAAGCTGTCTGCAGCCTCCGCAGTGCTGGTTCCATCCGGGCTGGCCAGTGAGGGTCCCACACGGCAAGGCAGACCTCTCCTGCCTCACCCTGCTCCCCTCAGCAGAGTATTTTGTCAGTCTGCCTGTTCTTTTCCCCGCTCTGTCTCTGGTGAATCCTCTCACCCTCCCGCACATCTGGCCTGTACCCCGGTTCTTGTATAAATAAATAAATCTTAAAAAAAATTGAAAAAGAAGGATATTACCAAGTACTTCTGATGTTAGCACCAGATAACATGAAGAGTCCCTTCGTGGTTGCCAAAATGATGACGTTTTTGGAGTGAGTGCGGGGTCCTTGGGTTCACTCTGGGAAAAGTTTCACTAGAGCTCCTGTTTCAGCAGCACGTGGCAAGTTCCCCAGGCTAGTTTCTCCATGAGACAGAGACATTAATTATATTTAAAGAGCAGGTTTATTAGGGAAAGAGAAAGGGACAGGTTTTGCTAAGAGGCCTGCATGGTTGTAGGCAGGCAGCCTTGACAGGTCACGGGCAGGCAGGATGCTGCTGCCTTGCAGAGGGGAGAGTTGGTGAGAAGAGGCACCTGCATAGTCACAGGTGGGCAGTGGGAGTGCTGCCTTGAGCTTGTACAGAGACTGCATTGATATAGTCCTTTTCTCTTTGGGAGGGGTCACTCCTCCGTGGAGTGGCCTGCTTGTTGCTGATGTTGGGTAACAGGCAAAACTAGAAAGGGACCAGAGATTCCAGGGTGGGCCAAATCTCCCTATCTTTACTCTCAGGCCTGTGCTCCACTCCCTATAGCAGTCTGATCCTGCTTGGGTTCTCATGCCTTGTGATAAGGCGCTGGTGCCTAAGTGTCACAAACTCCACAGCTGGGTTAATGGTCATGTTATTCCCCTCCACCCCCACCTCCTTGTGTGAGTCAGGTTTTAGTCTTGTGAGGCCTTCTTTCCAGTTTTTCTATTCTTGTCCTCCATCACTCCCATAAAAAAATAGTTAATAGGAAGAAAAAACAGCAGGTCCTGTGAAAACCAGGACACCGAAGATAAATAGGTGAATGGCAAACTGCCCAAAGAGGAAAGTTGCCATAAAAGAGGACGAAGAAAGGAAAGCTCAGAACCCTGCTACCCTCCCCCACCCACAAAGCTGGCACACTCTGACCAACAGAAAGAAACAACAGCAACAACAACAACAACAACTAGAACAAACTACAGATCAAGTGGGACTGTGAATGGAAAGGAACTATTGCAGGCACTGCACCCCATGAACGGGAACTGTGAGAACTGTGTGGGAATCGCCACTCAGGTGAGCAAATGGCTCTGGTTGCCATTAGAGGAAGATAAGGACTCCACAGAGAGACCTAAAAATAGCCCAAGGCCAGCCAGTAAGCTTGTGTGGAAAAGCGCCATCGCCCATGACCTAAGTTCATGGGAAGATAGGTGGGAACTGTCACTGAGATGAATGATCCTTACTGAATAATTAAAAACCAGGCGCTCGGGCAAAGGAGCGGGGTGCAAATGGCAGCATTTCTGTGGACACTGAACTGGGCTACTGCCCACGTCCCAGATCTGAGGGTTTCAGAACTGAGACCCGGGGCATGAAACTCAGGGTGTGGATCCCACAACGCATGGCACAGGCAGACACAGCACCCCCACACCGTTGAGCCATTCCATGCCCCCCACTCAGTTCCGCAGAGACCCATGGGGAAAAAGCACAGCTCTGGAAGGATACTAGGAAAGATCTCTGGTGCCACCTAGTGATTAGAACAAAATCACCAACTTCTTAATAGTTGGAAGCCAGGGTTTCTAAAACCACCCTCAGGCTCTGAGAGGGGGTGGGCCATGCAATGGGGGGTAAGAAGGGAAACAAGGCATGGATTCTGGAACTGAGAGCTAGGCACAGGATTCAGGGTGTGGGATGTGCCATAACAGTGGGCACTACACAAGGTGACAGTCATCATTTTGGATCTGAGACCCTGAGATTGAGAACTAGAGCACAGAATTCAGAGCACAGTATCCACACAGCCATGGGCACAGCACGGGTGAACATGGGGCAGACACAGCCCCCAGTGTGAGCAATAGCCCTGCGTTGAGGTGCTCCCCTCCTGAATCTGTTTCTCAGAGAACTACAGGGAAAGCACAGGTCAGCAAGTACAGGTCTCTAGCACTACCTAGTGGCCAGAGCAAAATCACCAACTAACTGATTCCCTGCTGGAACTAAGTAAATATGGAGGGAGGGAACTGTAAGAGACAGTGCCCAGCAACACAGCCACAGCATCAACACCCTTGTGGAGTTTTGGCCTACCAGTGCTTGTCTCAGTCTGGTAAACATTTTTCAACACCCCTGAAAGAGCAATCCAAAGAGATGCTCGCCAACACCAGTGGCAATGTCCCAATGCAGAGAACAAATTAGAAAGCAAACAGCAGGGAGAAGGGAAATACAAATAACCAAGCAAGCCAGCAGGAGAAGGACACACACAAAAGAAAATCAGTCACCAGAGCTCAACAATGACATGAAAGAACTTCTCTGCCTGTCAGATAGAGAATTAATAATCATCATGATTAAAAAGTATAATGAGATGAGACAAATAATCAATGAACAAAAGAACGAAAATGAGAACTTAAGAAAGAGAATAAAAGAAAACAAGGAGACTAAAAGATTACTGGAGGAGACGAAGAGCTCTTGGAAAAGCATTGAAAACAGGACCAAGGAAATGGAAGAATGGATCAGTACTATTGAGATACAAAATAGAAAGAACCAAAAGAGAAAAATAGAGAGAAGCTCAAAGGAAGAAGAATGAGTCTGATAATTATCAGACTCCATGAAGAGAGGAAATATAAGAGTTATAGACATTCTAGCAGGTGAGGAGAGAGATAAAGGATCTGAGAAATTATTCAAGGAGATAATTGAAGAAAACTTCCCAAGTATGAAAAAGTAGATGAATATAGACATACAAGAAATGAGAAGAACACCCAATTATCACAATGAAAAGAAGACTACAGCAAGACACGTAATAGTAAAGCTTTCAAGAGTCCAAGACAAAGAAAAAATAATTGAAACTGGCAAAGGGAGAAACATAACCTATAAGGGAAAATCGTTCAGGTTAACCTCAGATTGCTCCGAAGAAACACTACGGGCAAGAAGAGAATGGAGTAACATATTCAACAAACTTCAAGACAGCAAATGCCAACCAAGAATACTTTACCCTGTAAAAATGAGGCAAAAATGAGAGACTCCAGTAAAGTATGTAGGGTGTTTTCCTTTTAAGGACAGTATGAAATAGTGTATTCACTTTGGAGGCAAGTACAGTGAACTGAGAGCATTTTTTTTTTTTTTTAAATTTAAGGTGTGTATTTGAGCAGGTTCAGTATGTATTAGAAAGAAACAGACCAAGAGAGGTAGATAGTAACTTGAAATGCAAGTTCTGGAAACAAACATTCATATTGTCACTTCTATGGATGTATGTTGTGTATTTTCTGTTTTAAATTATGGATAATTCCCTTTGTTCACTTTTCTATTAAATCATGGCACATAAATTTATCATCACTTTCTCTAAAGGATAAATTACTAAAGGATAAATTTATAAATTATAAATTCTCTAAAGGATAAATTTATCATCACTTCTCTAAAGGATAAATTAAATAATTTTTTGTGCTATATTTGATTTCTCCTCTCAGGTGTAGTCCCTGTAATAGTCCCACCACCAAGTCATCCATGAACCATCACCAGAGCCCCTTGTGTTCTTCCCCCCCTGTTTAAATCCTCTCCTTCCTCCTCCTCTGCAAAATGTCTTTGATTTATAGTTGCCTGCTAGTTTTGTCTATTTATTTCTTATTATTTTTCCTGATCCCTTATTTGGTTCTCCTATTGTCCTCCTATAAGTGAAATTATCCATATTTTTCTTTTTCCTTCTGGCTTATTTCACTGAGCATAATCCCTTCCAGCTCCATCCATGTTGCTCTGAATGGCAAGAGTTTGTCTTTTTCAACCTAAATGCCCAGCAATAGATGAGTGGATCAAGAAGATGTGGTATGAAGACACAATGGAAAACTATTCAGCAATCTAGAGTTTTTAAAATATGTATAATTTGGATACTAACTCCTTGCCAGATATATGATTTATAAATATCTTCTCTCATTCAGTAGGTTGACTTCTTGTTTTAATGATTTTTTTCTCTGTGTAGTTTCATGTAGTCCTATTGGTTTATTTTGCTTTTGTTTCCCTTACCATTGAAGTTGACTCAAAAAGGGCATCACAAAAGCAGCGTGGAAGAGATGCCATCTATGTTTTCATCAATGTATTTTATAGCTTCAAATCTTACATTCAAGATTTTGATCCATTTAAAATTTTGTGTGTGTAAGAGAGTGGTCTAGTTTCTTTACCATGCAGCTGTCGGGTTTTCTCAACACCATTTGTTGAAATGCCATTTTTCTCCATTGCATGTTTTTGGCTCCATTGTCCTACATTAGATATCCTTATTATGTAAAATTATTTGTGAAATCTCAATTATGTTCTTTTGCTCTGTATGTGTATTTTTATTACAATATGATAGTATTTTATTACTATATTTGTAGTATAGTTTGAAATCATGGAATGTGATAGCTCCAATTTTGTTCATTTTTCTCAACTTTGCTTTGGATGTTGAAAGTCTTTTTTCCTGGTTCCACACAAACTTTATGAATTTATTCTATTTCTGTGAAGACCACCATTAGGATTTTGGTGGGGATAACATTGAATCTGTTTATTTCTTCATGTAAAAAGTCCATTTTAACAATGTTAATTATCCAATCCACAACAATGGCATATCTTTCCATTTGTGCTCTTTAATTCTTTCAATAATGTTCTGTAGTTTTCATTGTACATGTATTTCACATCCTTTGTTAAATTATGCTTTTCATCTAATTTTTAAATTTAATTTTCTTTTAAAATTTTCTTTTAATTATTGATTTGCAAGAATATATACTTTTCAGGAGTAGAGCTTCATACCTCCTTATGTATAGAAGTCTTACATCCCCACCACCCAAGTTTTAGTACCATTCCCAGTGTAACTTTGATACCATCTACCATTTCTTCCCAACCCTTTCCTTTGCCCACAAACAACCAACATTTTTTTCAGAGTCTAAGATGTTTTTGTTGTTGTTGTTATTAGTTCATTTTCTTTTTTTTCTAGTGATAATTGATTATGTCTTGGCTATATGTATTATATATGTGAAATAAACCATGCAGAAGCTATCTTTCACTTTCTGAATTACCCGACTTAGCATAATGATCTCAAGTTCCATCCATGTTGTGGCAAAAGGATATATTTCATCTTTTTTAATAGTTGAATAGTATTCCATTGAGTGCATATGCCACATCTTCTTTATCCAGTCATCTGTCAATGGGTTTAGGCTGTTTCCAAGTCATGACCTTGGTGAATACTGTTGCAGTCAACATTGGGTGCATATATCTTTTGGAATTAGAATTGTCATGTTCTTCAGGAAAAAAGTAGCTAGCTGGATCATTTGGAATTTCTACTTTTATTTCTTTTATTAATATATTATTTTCTATAATTCTTACATCATTTTCATTTTTGCACAATATATGCATTTTCATTTTGGTTATATTCCCCATACAATTGCACCTCCCCCTTATTCTGACTTTAGTCCTTCTTTTTCCACCGCTCCCTCGGCACCCCACCCCCCACCTAGTGTGTCTCTGGTTTATAGTTGCTTGTTGATTTTGATTTTTACTTTGTATTGATTAGTCATTTTCCTGGTTTCTTATTTAGGTTTTCTAAATTCCTGCTATGAGTGAGACCATCCAGTACTTTTCTTTTTCTTTCTGACTTATTTCGCTGAGCATGATCCCTTCCAGCGCCATCCATGTTGCTGCAAATTGCATGTGTTTATCTTTTTTGAATGCTGAGTAATATTCCATGGTGTATATGTACCACATCTTCTTGAACCAGTCATCTATTTTTGGGCATTTGGGTTGTTTCCAAAGCTTAGTTATTGTAAATAGTGCTGATATAAACATAGGGGTGCAGGTGCTCTTTGGAATTGATGTTTCTGTGTCCTTTGGGTAGATACCTAGGAGTGGAATTGCTGGATCATATGGAAACTCTATGTTTAGTAGGTCCAGAAATCTCCACACAGCTCTCCATAGTGGTTGGACCAGTTTGCACTCCCACCAACAGTGCAGAAGATTCCCTTTTTCTCCACACCCTCGCCAACATTTGTTGTTGCTAGTTTTTTTAATATGTGCCATTCTCACTGGTGTAAGATGGTATCTCATGGTAGTTTTGATTTGTATTTCCCTGATTACAAGTGATGTTGAACAATTTTTCATATGCCTGTTGGCCATTTGCATTTCCTCTTTAGAGAAGTTTCTTTTTAGCTCTTCTGCCCATTTTTTGACTGGATTACTTTCTTTGTTGTTGAGTCTCATCAGCTCTTTGCAGATTTTTGTGATCAGTCCTTTATCATTAGTGTTGTGTGCAAAAATGTTCTCCCAGTTGGTGGGGTTTCTCTTTGTTTTTGTTATTGTCTCTTTGCTGTGCAGAAGCTCTTTAATTTGATGTATTCCCAGCTGTTGATCTTTGCCTTCACTATCACTGCTTTGGGTGATGTTTCTGTAAAGATGTCTTTGATATGCAAATCACAGTGTTTCGCCTATATTTCCTTCTATGTATTTTATGGTTTCAGGTCTTATGTCTAGTTCTTTAATCCATTTTGAGTTGATTTTTGTGTATGGTGTGAGGTAGTGGTCAAGCTTCATTCTTTTGCATGTAGCGACCCAGTTTTCCCAGCACCATTTATTGAACAAACTTTCTTTGCTCCAATGCATAGTCTTTGCTCCTTTGTCAAAGATTAGTTGACCATAAATCTGTGGGTTTATTTCTGGGTTTTTTATTTGATTCCATTGGTCTGTATGTCTGTTCTTGTGCCAATACCATGCAGTTTTGATTATTATGGCTTTGCAGTATAGTTTGAAGTCTGGGCATGTGATGCCTCCATTCCCTTCTTTTTTTTCAGGAGAGCTTTGGCTATTTGGGGTTTTTGGTGATTCCTTATGAATTTCATCAATAATTGTGCTAATTCTTTGAAGAATGTCATTGAAATTTTTATTGGAATAGCATTGAATCTGTAAATTGCTTTTTGTAGGATGGCTATTCTGATAATGTTAATTCTTCCAACCCATGAGCAGGGGATGTCTTTCCATTTCTTTGTGTCTACTTCTATTTCTTTTAACAGTGTTTTATAGTTTTCTTTGTATAGGTCCTTTACCTCTTTTGTTAGGTTTATTCCTAAGTATCTGATTTTTTGTTTCAATAATAAAAGGAATCTTTTTTTATTTCTTCTTCAGATTTATTGTTTGTGTATAGGAAGGCTACTGATTCTTGCATGTTGATTTTGTATCCTGCTACTTTAGTAAGCTGATTGATTAGTTTAAGTAGTTTTTCTGTGGAGTTTTTGGGGTTCTCTATGTATATATCATATCATCTGTGAGTAGTGATAGTTTGATTTCTTCCTTGCCTATTTGGATTCTTTGTATGTCTTTCTCTTGCCTTATTGCCATGGCTAGGACTTCCAGTATTATATTGAAAAGCAGTGGTGAGAGTGGACATCCTTGTCTTGTTCCAGATCTTAATGGAAATGCTTTCAGCTTTTCACCATTGAGAATGATACTGGCTATGGGTTTGTCATATATGGCCTTTGTGATGTTGAGGTATGTTCCTTGTATCCTGAGAATTTCAAGGGCCTTTATCATAAACGGGTGTTGTACTTTGCCGAAAGCTTTCTCAGCATCTATTGATATCATCATATGGTTTTTATATTTCTTTTTGTTGATGTGTTGGATAACATTGATTGATTTTCGATGTTGAACCATCCTTGTGTCCCTGGAATAAATTCTACTTGGTCGTGGTGAATTATCTTATGGATACATTGTTGGATTCTGATAGCTAAAATTTTATTGAGGATTTTTGCATCCATGTTCATTAGAGAGATTGGCCTGTAGTTTTCTTTTTTTGTGTTGTCCTTGTTCATTTTTGGTATTAGTGTAATGTTGGCTTCATAGAACATCTTTGGTATTATCCCTTCCTTCTCAATTTTTTGAAAGAGTTTGTGAAGGATAGGCGCTAATTTATTTCTGAATGTTTGGTAGAATTCATTTGTAAATCCATCAGGTCTTGGGCTTTTGTTTTTGGGCAGGTTTTTGATTACCATTTCAATTTTGCTGCTTGTAATTGCTCTTTTTAGGTGTTCTATTTCTTCTTTATCTAGCTTTGGGTGATTGCAGAGTTGCAGGAATTTGTCCATCTCTTCTAGATTGTTGAAATTGTTTGCATATACCTGTTCATAGTAGTTTCTGATTATTCTTTGATTTCTGCTGTGTCTATTGTGATTTCTCCTCTTTCATTTGTGATCCTAGTTATTTGTGCTTTCTCCCAGTTTTTTTGTGAGCCTGGCTAGAGGTTTGTCTATTTTATTTATTTTTTTGAAGAACCAGCTTTTGGTTTCATTCATCTTTTGGATCGCTTTTTAGTTTCAATTGCAAGTATTTCTGCTTTTTTTTATTATTTCTTTTCATCTACTGGTTTTTGGTTTTTTTGTTGTTGTTGTTCTTTTTCTAGTTCTTTGAGCTTTGAGATTAGGTCGTTTCTTTGAGTTCTTTCTTTTCTCGATGTGAACTTCTATTGCTATATATTTTCCTCTTATTACTTCTTTTGCTGCATCCCATATGTTTAGGAAATTGGTGTCCTCCTTGTCAGTCAACTCAAAGTATTTTTTAATTTCTTCTTTGATCTCCTCATTAGTCCAGTGGTCTTCCAGAAGTGTGGGTTTCATTCTCCATGGGGTAGGAGAGTTCCTTGCCTTCTTTTTATGGTTTATTTCTACTTTGATGCCTTCATGGTCAGAGATGATGGTTGGTATGATTTGAATCTTGATATATCTGTTGATGTTTGTCTTGTGTCCCAGTGTGATCAATCCTGGAGAATGATTCATGTGCGCTTGAGAAAAATGTGTACTCTGATTTTTTTGGGTTTATTGTTCTATAGATGTCTGTTAAGCCCATGAGGTCTAGATCCTTACCTAGAGCTTTAGTGTCCTTACTTATATTTTGTCTCGTTGATCTAGCCATTATTGATAGTGGTGTGTTGAAGTCTCCTAGTACATATGTGTTTTCTCTGATGTCTCTTTTCAGAGATGATAATAGTTGTCTGATATATTTTCGTGCTTCTTTATTTGGTGAGTATATGTTAATGAGTGTTATTTCTTATTGAAGTATTGTCCCCTTGATCATAATGCAGTGATCATTGGGATCTCTTTTTTTTTTGAGTTTGAAATCTGTTTTATCTGATATAAGTATAGCTGTTCCTGCCTCCTTTTTTGGTCCATTTGCTTGCAGGATTGTTTTCCATTCTTTCACTTTGAGTCTATTTTTATCTTTTGTAGTTAAATGTGTTTCCTGGAGACAGCAAAGGTTGGGTTTTGTTTCTTAATCCAGCCTGCAGCTCTGTGTCTTTTTATTGAAGAGTTTAGTCCATTTACAATTAGAGTTAATATTGATATGTTAGCATCTGTATTTGCCATTTTGTTTGTCTTTCCTCTGATTTTATTTATTCTTTTAATAATTTTTTTTTGGCCTTGGTTTGTTGTTATTCATTCCTCTGTTGGTTCTGACTTTAGGACTCCTTGTAGTATTTTTTGGAGTAGAGGTTTAGACATAATGAATTTCCAGAGTTTCTGTTTGTCTGGGAAGGTCCTTATTCTTTCTTCATGAAGGAAGGAAAGCTTTGCAGGATAGAGTATTCTTGGTTTGCATTTGTTGTCATGGAATCTGTTGACTATGTCTGATGTCAGCCTGATTGGTTTTCTTTGTATGCTATTTGTTTCTTCCCTCTTGTCAGCTTCATTATTTTTTCTTGCCTTGAATTCTTGAGAGATTTACTATGATGTGTCTTGATGTATTTTTTCCTTCATTATGGAAGTTTGGTGTTCTTCTTGCTTCTTGTGTGTCTATTTTCAGCTCCTTCTTCATGTTTGGGAAGTCCTCTTCAATTATTTCCTTGAATATTTTCTCTGTTCTAGGTTTCTCTTCTCTCCTTCTGGGATTCCTATAAGTCTTATATTTCCTTTCCTCATAGTCAGATAGTTCCTGAAGTCTTCTTCAGTATTTTTCATTTGTACTTCTCTTTCCTTTTCTGTTTTGGTTCTTTTTTTTTGTTTCTTTGTTTTTTTATTTGTTTTCCATTTCATCTATTCTGTTATCACTGCCTTTCCCAGAGTTCTTTATCTCTTCCATTTAATCTTTGATCTCCTGCATTTCCTTCACTTCCCTCTTTAGAGACTCAAATTTCATTTTTGATCGTTGTTTCCTTAATGACTTCTGTCAGTTTTTTAATCATGGCAGTTTTAAATTCTCTTTCTGGAAAGCTCAGAAGTTCTTCCAAGTCACTGTTGTTGCAATCTGGTAGATGGTTTTCTTTTTGTGGTGTGTCTTTTCCTGAGGAGTTGCTAGGTTGAATGTTGTTTTTCTTCTCCCTGCTGCTTGTTTTCTAATTTGTCCTATGTGCTGGTGTTGGGACACTTTGTTACTGGTACTGGCTGGCATCTTTTTGGTGTGCTTTCTGGGATGTCGGAAACTAGTGGTCCAATCGAGTCAAAACTGTTATGTCTGAATTCCAGTAGGGCAGTAGTACTATGAATATGTTAGTGGCAGCTGTCACAGAGAATCTCCTTCTTCTGTATTTTTTTTTTTTTAAATAGAGGCATTATTTATTTATTTATTTGTTTGTTTGTTTGTTTGCTTTGTTTACACATGCACTGGGTACAGTTAGAAGCGCGGGAGGGTGAGAGAACACACCAGAGCCAGAGCAGGGAGCAGAAGGCAGAAGGACAGAAGTACACTGCTGAGGGGAGCAGCGGGCGGCAGGAGAGGTCTGCGCGCCATGTGGGACCCTCCTCTGGTGGCCGGGGAGCAGCCGGGGATCGAACGGCGCCGCAGAGGCCGCGGGCAGCTTCGCAACCCAGCGCTCAACTGCTGCGCCACCGGGGAGGCCCTTCTTCTGTATTTTTTTTAATTCCAAGGAGGATCTTATTGTCCCACAGTCTACCCTGTGGTGGCAGGATCACCTGCTGGGCTCCAAATCGCTGGATCCCCATCTGAGCTCAGACTGATACCCAGAGTGCCGGGCTTGTGGGGGCTTTTCAGCTCACAGACTTGCGGCAGATTTTCAGCTCACCTCTCGCTGTGGATGCAGCCCTTTCCCAACTCCACACAGTCTAGGTGTGTTGAAAATATGCCAAAGGTCCCAGATCTAAGATGGGGAGTCAGGAGGGTACTTCAGTCCATCTGTCCGTGGTCTGCCCTGGTGCTGACTGGATCCCCCTCTGGGCTCTGGCTCAGATGGTGACTGGCTTGTGGGGGCTTTTCAGCTCACCTCTGGCTGTGAGAGCAGCCCTTTCCCAGCTCCATGCAGTCTAGGTGTGTTGCGAACACGCCAAAGGTCCCTGATCTAAGATGGGGAGTGGGGTGGGGGAGGGGACACTACTGTGCACCGTAGGTCTGCCCAGGCCCTGACTGGACTAGATGGGGACTGGCTTATGGGGGCTTTTCAGCTCATCTCTGGCTGTGAGCACAGCCCTTGCCCAGCTCCAAGCAGTCTAGGTGTGTTGCAAACACTCCGAAGGTCCCTGATCTAAGATGTGGAGTTGGAGGGCACTTCCATATACCCTCAGTCTGCCCCTGCACTGACTGGATCCCCCTCTGGGCTCTGGCAGCCAGATCTAGTTTTATTTCTTTAAAGAGTCTTCATACCATGTTCCATAGAGGCTGCACAGATGTACATTCCCATTCAGGATGCATGAGTGTTCCTTTTGCTCCAGACTCTTGCCAGCACTTGCTGTTTCCAGGCTCTTTTATATGGGTCTTCTCTTAGGGTTGAGGTGATGTTTCATTGTGGGTTGATTTGCATTTCCTGAATAATAAGTGAAGTTGAACATTTTTTTTCATATCTATTGGCCATCTGTATATCTTATTTGGAGGTCATCTGCCCAAGTTTTGATTGGGGTGTTTGCTATTTTGTTGTTGTTTAGTTATATGGGTTCTTTGTTAATAACTTGTCAGTTGATGATGTACAGATACCTTCTCCCATTAAGTAGTTTGTTTTTGTTTATTAGTGGTTAATTTCACTGAGCAAAAGATTATTACCTTGATGTTATTCTGTTAGTTTATGTTTACATTTATATCTTTTTAAAAAAGATTTATTTATTTATTTATTTATTTATTTATACAACCGGGGTACAGGCCGGATGCACGGGAGGGTGAGAGGATTCACCAGAGACAGAGTGGGGAACAGAACAGGCAGACTGACTGAAATACACTGCTGAGGGGAGCAGCAGTGAGACAGGAGAGGTTTGCCATGCCATGTGGGACCCTCACCCGCTAGCCAGGATCGAACCAGCACTGCAGAGGCTGGGGACAACTTCAGAGTGTGGCACTTGGTGCTCAACCGCCTGCACCACCAGGGAAGGCCCTACATTTATATCTTTTGCAGTTGAAGGCAAATCCCCAAGACATCTCTATAGCACACGTCCAGGAATGTGCCTGTATTTTCCTTTGTGTATTTTCTGGTTTCAAGTGTTAATCCAAGTCTCTAATCCATTTTGAGTTAATTTTTGTTTATGATGTTAAATAATGATCTAGTTTGTTGTTATCCAGATTTCCCAGCACCATTTGTTAAAAGTGTTTTCCTTTCCCAGTGTATGGTCTTGGTGCTTTTGTCATAAGTTAATGACCAAATCCTGAGGGTTTACTTCTGGGCTCAAAATTCTATTCCATTGACCTATGTTTCTGTTTTTTTCCCCAATACCACAGTATTTTATTTAACATTTTTTATATTATTGCTTTTTAATATTTTTTATTGCTTACATGTCTATATCACTTTGGGGCTACATTTTTTACCCCCCCATACATGCACAGGATCACTCATCCACCATCAAACCTTCACCAAACCCCATCTTCCTGTGTGCCCTCTTCCCTCCCTCCTGTTCCCTCGGTAAACAATGTGTTTTGTACATAATCGAAGAATTGCTTTTGTTGTGCTTTACAAGCATATATTTTCTGGTTATTATATTCCACATATAAGTGAAATCTTCCTATACCTGAATTTACTTTCTGACTTATTTGACTTAGCATAGGTCTTCAAGGTCTATCCATTTTGTCCCCAAATCTACTACTTGATCTTTTTAAATATCTGAGTGGTATTCCAGTGAGTCTGTGGTCCACAATTTCTTTATCCTACAATCTGTCATTGTGCACTTAGGTTGGTTTCTTGGCTTGCCAACTGTGGATACTGCTGGTATGAACAAAAATCTTTTCATGTTAGTATTTTCATATTCTTTGGGTAAATACCAGCAAAGGTGTTGTTAGATCATATGGGATTTCCATTTTTACTTTTTAAGAAATGTATTGAGTTGATAATCACTTTACATCATTGCTTCCATTATAGAAGTGTAGGGGGCCCCTTCAGGCATTGTTACCATAGTGCACCCACCTCCAAAGAACCATAATCTTCCACCATACACCATTGTGCTTCTTTGTCCTTGTCCCTCCTTCTCCTGACACCTTCCTCCAAGTTATCTCCATACCACTTTCTAAAGAGGCTGTACCAAACTGCATTCCCTCAAACAGTGTATGAGAGTTACTTTTTCACCACATCCTCACCAATATTTTGTTATTTCCATTCTGTTTGATATTAGGTCATTGTCACAGGAATGGAGTGATAGATATCTCAGTATAGTTTTAATTTGCATTTCTCTTATAATAGTGAGGTTGCATAGGTTTTCATGTGCTTATAGACCAATTGAATGTCTTTTGTAAGAAGAGTGCCTATGTAAGTCTTTGCCATGTTTTCATTGGGTTGTATATTATTTTCTTGTTGGAATATATAAGTATATTTTATATTTTAGAAATTAGTCAGTGTTGTGTGCAAATATAGCTTACCAGTATTTTGAGGTATAAAAGATTTTTAGTTTGATATATTCCCCATTATTTATTTTTACTTTTGTTTTTCTTACTTGTCATCAGTGGAGTTGTAGCCCCAAATATTATGTATTGCTGTGGTTAATGTCCAAGAATGTATCCATTATGCTTTCTTTTAAGTATTTTAAGTTTCAGTTATAATATCCAAATCTTTTTAAAAAAGATTTATTTATTCATGCATACAAGAACCAGGGTACAGGCCAGATGTATGGGAGGGTGAGAGGATTCACCAGAGACAGAGTGGGGAACAGAACAGGCAGACTGACTGAAAGACACTGCTGAGGGGAGCAGCAGGTGAGACAGGAGAGGTCTGCCATGCCATGTAATATCCAAATCTTTAATCCATTTTTTAAAAAGATTTATTTATTTATTTATACAAGCATTGGGTATAGTCAGAAGTGCAGGAGGGTGAGAGAATTCACCAGAGCCAGAGTGGGGAACAGAACAGGCAGACTGATGAAGTACACTGCTGAGGGAGCAGCGGGTGTGGCAGGAGAGGTCTGTGTGCCATGTGGGAGCCTCATCCAGTGACTGGGGATCAAACTGGCGCTGCAGAGGCTGCAGGCAGCTTTGCAACCAGCGCTCAACCGCTGCACCACTGGGAGGCCCTTTTTAATCCATTTTTGACTAATTTTTGTGTATGGAATTAATTATGGATATAATTTCATTTTTTGGGCATGTAACTATCCATTTTTCCCAATATCATGTGTTGAAGAGATTTTTCTTGTTTCCATTGTATGGCTGTGGTTCTTTGTCAAAGACTGCTATCACTTTGTAGTACAGTTTGAAGACTAGGAGCGGAATACGTCCATTTTTCTTCATTGTTCTCACAGTTGTTTGAATATTTGGGATCATTTGTAGTGCCACACAAATTTAGAATTCTTGTTCTATTTACCTGAAAAGAAAATTGGGATTAATAGGGATTGCATTAAATTTAGAAATCATTTTAAGTAAGTTGATCATTTGAGGAACATTAATTCTTCCAGTCCATGAACATAGGATAGCTTTGCATTTCCTTGTATCTACTTTTTATTTTAACAATATCTTATAGTTTTAAGTGTATAGGACCTTCTTGTTAAGTTTCCTCCCAGATGTTTCATCCTTTTAGAGTGACTGTAAATGGATTATTTTCTAAATTTTCCTTATTCTAATTCATTCTCTAGGAATAGAAATGTAACATTTATAAATAATGGTTTTAATCCTGCTTTTATTGTACTCATGTCTAGTAGTTTTTAGTGAAATCTTTAGGATTTTCTATGTATATTGGTATATCATCACAAACAATGATGGTTTTACTTCTTATTCAATTTGAGTTCCTTTTATCTTTTTCTTGCCTAATTGCTCTGGCTAGGACTTCCAGACTAAGTTAAAAAGTAGTGGTGAGAGTGGACATCCTTGTCTTGTTCTAAATCCTAGTAAAATTTTTCAGTTCTTTACCATTTAATAAAATATTAAGTATGGGATTATCATATATGGCATTTATTATATTGAGATAGCCCTTATCCATTAACGGCTTTCATCATCAGCAGGTATTGAATGTTGTCAAGTACTTTTTCAGAATCTACTAATATGATCATGTGATTTTAGAAATTAATTTATTTTTAATGGGATAACATTGGGATACCACCATAGTGAAATCACACACAGTCCACAAACTTCTTTCCCTATTTTCTCATAATCCTCCCCAGCTCTCCCCAACTTGAAGATTCAATTCTATAGTCAGTTATCAAGGGTTAGTTTTTAAGCTTTTCTTTATCTAACTCTTTTTTTATTTTACATATTTTTTACATCATTTTTCATTTTTGCACAATGTGTGCATTTTCATCTTGGTCATTCCCCATACAATTTCCACCCCCACTTATTTTGACTCTAATCCTTCCTACTCCCTCCCCTATGCCACAGTAGTGTGTCTCTGGTTTATAGTGGCTTGTTGATTTTGATTTTTACTTTATTATAATTAGTCTTTTTCCTGGTCCCTTAATTTACATTCTGTTCCACATATTAGTGACATCATCTAGTATTTATCTTTCTCCTGACTTATTTCACTTCATATTATCCCTTCCAGCTCCACCATGTTGCCACAAATGGCATGAGTTTATCTTTTTTTGATTGTGGAGTACGTTCCATTGCATGTATATACCACTGTGATTTGAAAGTCTTGATATGCTTTCATACTTTGCATATTTATTGAGACTCTATTATCATCCATTTTTTTGTATTATCTTTTTCTGCCCCAATATATGATCTATGAAGTCATGTTAGATCATAGATCAATTGGAAATAGTCTATGTTAGCTTGACACAAAAAAATATTAATTTTTTAATTGGAACTTTGATGTATATCTATTAGGTCCTTCTGTTAAATATTATTTAACGGAAATTTTACCTTGTTAATTTTTATCTGCATGTAATGTCTATTGCTGTAAGACATGCACTAAGATTCCCTACTATTATGGTATAGCTGTCAATGTGCCCTTTATTTCCATTAATAATTATTTTATATATTTAGCTGCCTTTTTGTGCATATATATTAGTAACAGTCATATCTTCTTGATGAATAATCCTTCATCTTTGTCTTGTTACTTTTTTTGGCTGAAAGTCAATTTATTATAAATGAGAATAAAATTTCCTATGTTTCCCTCTGAGTTATTATCTTAGAATAACTTACTCAAACCTCTCATTAAAAGACTGTCTTTAGATCTGATGTGGGACTATTGTATGTAAAATATAGATGGATCTGGCTTTTTGATTCATCCAACCATTTGATATCTCTTGATTTGTGCATTCAGGTCATTCACATTTAGGGTAATTATTAATAGTGATACAGCCACATTGTCTTTATTTTCTCATTGCTTTGTATTTCTGTTGCTGCTTTTTCCATGTGCTTCTAACTACCTTTTCATTTGGATGGCTTTGCCTGGGGGTTCTTTCATTTTTTTTTTTTTTCACTTTTTCTTCTGAGTGTAAGGCTCCAGGTGTTTTTTTTGTTGTTGTTCCCATAAGGATTGTGACAAACTTTCTGTACCTAAAAGAGTCTTTTTGTGCTCACCATCATTTGATATGATAGATTCTGTTTTTATCTTCTGCTCTGTAACTTTTGCTTGTTGTCTTGCTATTCTTGCTTATGTTTCTGATTCTGTAAATTATGGTATAGCTCAAGGTTTTGTATTCTTTTGCTTTATCTTTTCCAGTAGAAGAACTCCTTTAACATTTGGGTTTTCTACCATTTACTGATATTTTATTTAAGTACTATTGGTTTGCAATAAATTTTTTTTTCTTTAATAGTATTGAAATAGCATTGCATTACAACATTATGTAAGTTTCAGGTGTGCACTACTGACAATGACCATCTGAACACTATATTAGGTTTACTGCTAAAAATCCAATGATATCCTTCACCATAGCAATATTCTCTTTGTCCCAATTTAACATTCCCCCTCTCATTCTCTCAACTGATAACTAGTCTTAAGTCCAAAATTTTATGATTTCTTTAGTTCATCTGCTGTTTTCTCTATATACTGCATTAGAGTGAAATAACCCAGTGATTATCTTTGTCTGGTTTATTTTACTAAGCATAAATCCTTCCAGACCATCCATGTTTTGAAAATAGCAGGATTTAATCTTTTTTTAATCCTGAATTCTTATTTTTGTATTATTTTTATTGATATAGATAATAATAGATTGCAACACTACCTATGTTTCAGATGTATAGGTTCATGCTACCCATACCATAAAGCACCCATAGGCCTCCACCATAGTCCACTGAGCCCCTCCCCCACTTTATTCCCTATCCTTCCTCATGATAACACCAGTTCTAAAGTCAGACTTCTGGGGTTTACTTTGATTTGGGTTTTGTCTTTTTTTTTTTTTTGTATATTTTCTTTATCTTCTACATGGGAATGAAATCATTTGTCTTCTACATGTGAGTGAAATTATTTTCTTCTTCTGACTTATTTAGCCTAGCATAATTACCTCCAGGTCCATCCATGTTGTCATAAATGGCAAGGTTTCACCTTCTTTTAGCTGGGTTATTTTCTTTGTATATGTGTCATATCTTCTTTATTCACTAATCTGACATTGATTGGGCACTCATGTTCTTCCACAAACTCACTGTTATGAATAATGCTTCAATGAACATAGGAGTGGACATATCTCATTAGTGTTTTTCCATTATTCAGATAAATACCAAGGAATTAAATTGCTGGATCATGTGTAGTCCTATCTGTAATATTTTGAGGAAACTCCACAATTTTTCATAGAGGTTAGCAACACTGGCTTCCAATGAATGCTTTGGAAAGGGAAACAGAAACAAAATTAAACAAATGGGACCAAATAAAAATAAAAATCTCCTGCACATTGATAGAAATTCTCATTAAAATGAAAAAAGAGGTCCTCCCCTGGTGGCACAGTAGATGAGGGCTGGGCTGTGAAGCTGCCCACAGCCTCTGCAGTGCTGGTTCGATCCCCAGCTGCCAGTGAGGGTCTCACATGGCACGCAGACCTCTCCTGCTGTACCCACTGCTCCCTCAGCAGTGTATTTCGTCGGTCTGCCTGTTCTGTTCCCTGCTCTGGCTCTGGTGAATTCTCTCACCCTCCTGCTCTTCTGACTGTACCCAGTGCTTATATAAATAAATAAATAAATAAATAAATAAATAAATAAATAAATCTTTAAAAATGAAAAAAGAAAGAGGGCCAAAAGATTATAAATATTTGCACATCATAATCTGAAAAGGAGCTTATAATCAAGACACACAAGAACTCACATAACTCAAAAAATGGGGGAAAATAAGTCAATCAAAATATGGATAGAAGAGCTAAAAAGACATTTATCTGAAGAAGACATGCAAAAGGCTAACATTTATCTGAAGAAGACATGCAAAAGGAAAAAAATGCTCATCGTCATGACTAATAATGAAAAGCAAACAAACACAACGGGATATCCCATCACACCCATAAGAATGGGCTAGACTAGAAACTGTGTTGGGAGTGTGTGGAGTCAAAAAAACTTCATGCAATATTAGTAGGAATATATACTGGCTTGGCCCTATGGTAAACAGTATGGAAGTTTCTGAAATTATTACTAATAGATCTACCATACAATCCCACAATTCCATTCCGAAATGTCTACCAAAAGAATGCAAAAACACTAAATTAAAGGGATATAGGCATTCCTATGTTCTAGGAGCACTATTTATAATAGCCAAGTCATGAAAACAACCTAAGTGCCCAGTGACAGGTGAGTGGATAGAGAACATTTAGTATATATACATAAAGGAACACTATTGTTCTTTTAAAAGCATGATATGTGATGGAACTGGAGAGGACTATGCTAAGTGAAGTAAGTGAGAAGAAAGACAAATATCAGATGATTGCACTCATATGTGGAATATAAAGAAACCAGTCAAAGGAACAGACAAACCCAAACTAAAATAAATCCTTCAAATCTGATCACAGATCTGAACCTATTGAGCATTAATGTGAGAGTTGGGCACACAGTGGGAATGGGCCCAGTAGAATCTGGTGGAGAATTATGGTTGCTTTGGTAGTATGGTATGATACATCTATCTGAAAAATTGTGAGCCCATATCCCTAAATCATATACCTGATTACCCAAGTTACATCATAATAAACAGTACCATTTTAAACAGTTTCCTTTAATGTTGCTTTGTCAATTTTCTGTCTAGGTTATACAACTTTGATATTGGTGGGGACAAAATCCCTATTATTAATGTGTTGCTGTCATTTTTCTCTAGAAGTCTGCTAAATTTGTTCATGCTCTTGTGTTGAGTTTTAATATACTAATGACTATATTTTGAGGATTGAATCCTTCATCATTATATAATGCCCAGCTCTGTCTCCATGACAGTCCTTATATTAAAGTCTATTTTGTCTTTTTTGAGTATAATTGTATCAACTCCCTTTTTTATTCCATTTGCATGGACTTTTCTCCTACCATTTTATTCTCAGTTTGTGTCCTTAACCCTGAAGTGAGTTTTATATGCAACTTATAGTTGGATCTTGTTTTGCTTTTATCTATTTAGCTATTCTATGTCTTATGGTTGGAAAATTAATCCATTTACATTTAAAGCAACTATAGAAAGGTAACATATATTGCCATTTTGTCAATTTTTTTCTCTGGCTATATTCATGGTTCCTCTTCGTACACACACATATACCTTTCACTAATTATTGTATTTAATTTATTACTTTATCCTTTGCACCCAGGCTTGATATAAAATTCACTACTTGATAATCTATGCTGATCTTTTCTGGTGAGATTTTTTTCTTTTGTATGTTTTCTTGTTGTTTGCTAGTGCCATTTGCTTTCAGTTTATAGACGGCCCTTAAACATGTGTTGCAACTTCAGTTTATTGGTAATGAACTTTTGTTTTTCTTGTCTGTGAAGCTCTTAAACTCTCTTTCAATTTTAAATGTGTTCTTGGTTGTAAGTCTGTCTGTTTTAACACCTCGAGTCTGTCATAACACTCTTTTCTGACCTCTAAGATTCTATTGGAAAATGCTGATAGTCTGATAACAAAAAATTGTTTTACCCATCCTACTTTTAAGACCCTCAATCTTCAAATGTTACTATAATAATGATAATGTGTCTTGTTCTGGATCTCTTTGAGTTTCTCTTATTTGGAACTCACCTGTATACCTAGATGTCTGTTTCCTTCACCATATTAGGGATCTTTGCAACCATATTTCCTAAAATATTTTTCTGACCTTTTCTCTCTTAACCTTCTGGACCTTTATATGTGATATATATTCCTTAGTGATATCCTAGAGATCATTTAAAGTACTCTTACTTTTTAAGAAGTCTTTTGTTATTCATTTTGTTGCTGTCTTTGTGAATTTAACTGCTATTTTTCCAAGCTGAATTCAGGACTCAGAATATTTCCTTCAAATGCATGAAAGAATGTTTTATTAAAACTTTAAAATGTGTTGCCTCTTGGGGAAAAGAATGAGTGGGACAGAAATTCCTAGTAAGAGTAGACATGGAAAATCCTTTAAAGAGGATTAGATTTATATACACCCACACACACAGAGAGAGAGAGAGAGAGAAAGAGAGAGAGAGAGAGAGAGAGAGAGAGAGAGAGAGAGAGAGAGAAAGAGAGAGAGAGAATAGTTAGACACATACATAGATGATAGATTGATAAAGATATGATAGATTTATTGACTGAAAAATAAAATTTTAACATTTCGATTTGTTAGTAGTGCCATTGTGTGAACATTAATCATTTTTTTCATTCCTAGTCATAGCATCACTACATGGTACCAGAAAATCACATATGGGTTATAAAATTTTATCTTCTGGGATTATCAAAGGAACCAGAACTTCAGTACCTCATTTATGGACTTTTCCTTTGCGTGCACCTAATCACTGTGTTTGGGAATCTACTCATCATTCTAGCCACAATCTCAGACTCTCACTTACACACACCCATGTATTTCTTCCTCTCCAATTTGTCTTTTGTAGACATAAGTTTTACCTCAACAACCATCCCTAAGATATTATTGAATATACAAACACAGAGCAAAGTCATAACTTACGAAGGCTGCATCTCACAGATGTCTTTTGCATTATTCTTTGGAGTGCTGGATGACTTTATCTTGACTGTCATGGCCTATGACCACTATGTGACCATCTGCCACTCCCTACACTACATGGTCATTATGCATCCCCGCCTGTGTGGACTGCTGGTCCTGCTTTCCTGGATCATTAGTGCCCTGCATTTCTTGTTACAAAGCTTAATGGTGTTGAGACTGTCCTATGAAGAACTGGAAATCCCACACTTTTTCTTTGAAATCAATAAGATGTTCCAACTTGCTTGTTCTGATACCTTTCTTAATGATATCTTGATGTATTGTGCAGATGGGCTGTTTGGTGTTGGCCCTTTTGCTGGTATACTTTACTCTTACTCTAAAATTATGTCCACTATACATGGAATATCATCAACTCAGGGAAAATATAAAGCATTTTCCACCTGTGTGTCTCACCTCTCAGTTGTCTTCTTATTTTATTGTACAATCCTAGGAGTGTACATTAGCTCTATTGCCTCCCATAACTCACATTCAAGTTCAGCAGCCTCAGTGATGTACACTGTGGTCACACCCCTGCTGAACCCTTTCAGCTACAGTCTGAGGAACAAAGACATAAAAGAGGCTCTGAAAAAAACTCATTGGGTAGGAATCTACAAAAGAACCCATTGTCAGGAAGCAGAAGAATTTCCCTGTAGGAGGACTAAAAGTCTTAGAAATTGTGAATGTTGAATTTTCTCATTCTATACATTTTCTGGAATTACTGCTTTTTGAAATCAACTTTGCTATACAATTTGAGTTACTCACAATGCCACACATTCTGCTACGGTAAATATATAGTTTTTAAGTGTCCATTTTCCTACTTAATGTTTTTTTCTAACTGTGAGTCAGAAACATTTGTGAATTTCCATTTATTTATTGGACAACATGGATTTCCTAAGAATAACTTCTTTTTAAAA
>NW_023601212.1:38159440-38318881 GCF_014898055.3 Talpa occidentalis | reverse complement strand
CCTAACAACGCCTCAGGAAAGAAGCACACCCACAAAAAGAAAACCACTCCCCAGATTGCAACGACATCAACTTGAAGAACTTTTCTGAGCCTTCCAGAAAGAGAATTTAAAATTGCCCTGATTAAAAAGTGGCAGAAGTCATAAAGGAAAACAATGATCAGAAGAAGGAAATTGAGTCCCTAAAGAGGGAAACAATGGTCAGAAGAATGAAATTGAGTCCTAAAAGGGAAAACAATGGTCAGAAGAATGAAATTGAGTCCCTAAAGAGGGAAGGAAAAGAAATGCAAGAGATCAAAGAATTAATGGAGGAACTAAAGAACTCTGGGAAAAGCAATGAAAGCAGAATAGATGAAATGGAAGAACGAATAAGTACTCTCGAAGACACAGAAATAAAAAGAACCAAAACAGAAAAGGAAAGAGAAGTACGAAGGAAAAAGAACGAAGAAAGACTTCGGGAAACTATCTGACTCCATGAGGAAAGGAAATATAAGAGTTATAGGAATTCCAGAAGGAGAGGGAGAGAGATGTAGTAACAGAGAAAATATTCCAGGAGATAATTGAAGAGAACTTCCCAAATGCGAAGAAGGAGCTGAAAATTGATATACAAGAAGCAAGAAGAACACCAAACTTCCACAACAAAAGGAAAAACACAGCAAGACACATAATAGTAAAGCTCCCAAGAATCCAGGACAAGGAAAAAATGATGAAGCTGACAAGAGGGAAGAAACAGATAACATTCAAAGGAAAACCAATCAGGCTGACATCAGACTTCTCTGAAGAAACACTACGGGCAAGGAGAGAGTGGAGGGACATAGTCAACAGACTCCAAGAAAACAGATGCCAACCAAGAATACTCTATCCTGCAAAGCTCTCCTTCTTCTTTGAAGAAAGAATATGGACCTTTCCAGACAAAGAGAAACTCCGGAATTTCATTACGACTAAACCCCCACTCCAAAAATTACTACAAGGAATCCTAAAGCCAGAACCTCAGAGGGATGAATAACAACGAAAGAAGACCAAAAAAAAAAAAGTTATTAAAAGAATAAATAAATAAAATCAAAGGAAAGACAAACACAATGGCAAATACAGATGCTAACATATCAATATTAACTCTAAATGTAAATGGACTAAACTCTTCAATAAAAAGACAGAGAGTTGCAGCCTGGATTAAGAAACAAAACCCAACCTTTTGCTGTCTCCAGGAAACACATTTAGCTACAAAAGATAAAAATAGGCTTAAAGTTAAAGGATGGAAAACAATCCTACAAGCAAATGGACCAAAAAAGAAGCAGGAACAGCTATACTTATATCAGATAAAACAGACTTCAAACTCAAAAAAATAAAAGAGATCCCAGTGGTCACTACATTATGATCAAGGGGACAATACTTCAAGAAGAAATAACACTCATTAACATATACTCACCAAACGAAGGAGCACCAAAATATATCAGACAACTGTTGTCCTCTCTGAAAACAGACATCAGAGAAAACACATACGTAGTGGAGACTTCAACACACCACTATCAACAATGGATAGATCAACAAGACAAAAATAAGTAAAGAAACTAAAGCTCTAAATAAGGACCTAGAGTATTTGGGCTTAACAGACATCTATAGAACACTAAACCCAAAAAAAACGGAGTACACATTTTTCTCAAGCGCACATGGATCATTCTCCAGGATTGATCACATACTGGGGCACAAGACAAACAAAAACAGATACACCAAGAATGAAATCATACCAACCTTTTTTTCTGACCATGAAGGCATCAAACTAGAAATAAACCATAAAAAGAAGGCAAGGAACTATCCTACCTCATGGAGATTAAAAACCACACTACTGGAAGACCACTGGGCTAACGAGGAGATCAAAGAAGAAATTAAAAAATTCTTTGAATTGAATGACAAGGAGGACACTAATATCCTAAATGTATGGGATGCAGCAAAAGCAGTAATAAGAGGAAAATATATAGCAATAGAAGCTCACATCAAAAAACAAGAAAGAACTCAAAGAAACAACCTAATCTCGAAGCTCAGAGATCTAGAAAAAGAACAACAAAAAACCCCCAAAACCAGTAGAAGAAAAGAAATAATAAAAACCAAAGCAGAAATAAATGAAATTGAAACTAAAAAAACAATCCAAAAGATCAATGAAACCAAGAGCTGGTTCTTTGAAAAAAATCAATAAAATAGACAAACCCCTAGCCAGACTCACAAAGGAAAAAAGGGAGAAAGCACAAATAAACAGGATCATAAATGAAAGAGGAGAAATCACATCGGACACAGCAGAAATCAAAAGAATAATCAGTAACTACTATGAACAGTTATATGGAAACAAGTTCAACAATCTAGAGGAGATGGACAAATTCCTACAACTCTACAATCACCCAAAGCTAGATAAAGAAGAAATAGAACACCTAAACAGACCAATTACAAGCAGCGAAATTGAAATGGTAATCAAAAACCTTCCCAAAAACAAAAGCCCAGGACCTGATAGATTTACAAATGAATTCTACCAAACATTCAGAGACGAATTAGTGCCTATCCTTCACAAACTCTTCCAAAAAATTGAGAAGGAAGGGACAATACCAAACACGTTCTATGAAGCCAACATTACACTAATACCAAAACCGAATAAGGACAACACAAAAAAGGAAAACTACAGGCCAATCTCCCTAATGAACACTGATGCAAAAATCCTCAATAAAATTTTAGCTATCAGAATCCAACAATGTATCCATAAGATAATTCACCACGACCAAGTAGGATTCATTCCAGGGACACAAGGATGGTTTAACATCCGAAAATCAATCAACGTTATCCAACACATCAACAAAAAGAAATATAAAAACCATATGATAATATCAATAGATGCTGAGAAAGCTTTCGACAAAGTGCAACACCCATTCATGATAAAAGTCTTGAAATTCTTGGGATACAAGGAACATACCTCAACATCATAAAGGCCATCTATGACAAGCCAACAGCCAGTATCATCCTCAATGGTGAAAAGCTGAAAGCAATTCCATTAAGATCTGGAACAAGACAAGGATGTCCACTCTCACCACTGCTTTTCAATATAATACTGGAAGTCCTAGCCAGAGCAATAAGACAAGAGAAAGACATCCAAGGAATCCAAATAGGAAAAGAAGAAGTCAAACTATCACTATTTGCAGATGATATGATAATATACATAGAGAACCGCAAAAACTCCACAGAAAAACTAATTCAACTTATCAATCAATTCAGTAAAGTGGCAGGATACAAAATCAACACGCAAAAGTCAGTAGCCTTCCTATACACAAACAATAAATCTGAAGAAGAAATAAAAAAAACATCCCTTTTATTATCGAAACAAAAAAAATCAAATATTTGGGAATAAATCTAACAAAAGAGGTAAAGGACCAATACAAAGAAAATTATAAAACACTGTTAAAGGAAATAGAAGAAGACACAAAGAAATGGAAAGACATCCCCTGCTCATGGATTGGAAGAATAAACATTATTAAAATGGCCATCCTACCAAAAGCAATATAAAGATTCAATGCTATTCCAATCAAAATTTCAATGTCATTCTTCAAAGAAATAGAACAATTATTGATGAAATTCATATGGAATCACCAAAAACCCCGAATAGCCAAAGTTCTACTGAAAAAAAAAAGAAGGGAATGGAGGCATCACACTCCCGGACTTCAAACTACCCTACAAAGCCATAATCATCAAAACTGCATGGTATTGGAACAAGAACAGACACACAGACCAATGGAATCGAATAGAAAATACAGAAATAAACCCACAGATTTATGGTCAACTAATCTTTGACAAAGGAGCAAAGACTATGCATTGGAGCAAAGAAAGTTTGTTCAATAAATGGTGCTGGGAAAACTGGGTTGCTACATGCAAAAGAATGAAGCTTGACCACTACCTCACACCATACACAAAAATCAACTCAAAATGGATTAAAGAACTAGACATAAGACCTGAAACCATAAAATACATAGAAGGAAATATAGGTGAAACACTACGTGATTTGCATATCAAAGACGTCTTTACAGACACATCACCCAAAGCAGTGATAGTGAAGGCAAAGATCAACAGCTGGGACTACATCAAATTAAAGAGCTTCTGCACAGCAAAAGAGACAATAACAAAAACAAAGAGAAACCCCACCAACTGGGAGAACATTTTTGCACCCAACACTAATGATAAAGGACTGATCACAAAAATCTGCAAAGAGCTGATGAAACTCAACAACAACAAAGAAAATAAACCAGTCAAAAAATTGGCAGAAGAGCTAAAAAGAAACTTCTCTGAAGAGGAAATGCAAATGGCCAACAGGCATATGAAAAAATGTTCAACATCACTTGTCATCAGGGAAATGCAAATCAAAACTACCATGAGATACCATCTTACACCAGTGAGAATGGCACATATTAAAAAAACTAGCAACAACAAATGTTGGCGAGGTTGTGGAGAAAAAGGAACTCTCCTGCACTGTTGGAGGGAATGCAAACTGGTCCAACCACTATGGAGAGCTGTGTGGAGATTTCTGGACCTACTAAACATAGAGCTTCCATATGATCCAGCAATTCCACTCCTAGGTATTTACCCAAAGGATACAGAAACATCAATTCCAAAGAACACCTGCACCCCTATGTTTATAGCAGCACTATTTACAATAGCTAAGCTTTGGAAACAGTCCAAATGCCCAAAAATAGATGACTGGATCAAGAAGATGTGGTACATATATACCATGGAATATTACTCAGCATTCAAAAAAGATAAACACATGCAATTTGCAGCAACATGGATGGCGCTGGAAGGGATCATGCTCAGCGAAATAAGCCAGAAAGAAAAAGAAAAATACCGGATGGTCTCACTTATAGCAGGAATCTAGAAAACTTAAATAAGGGATCAGGAAAAAGAATATCTATAAGAAAGTGAAAATTAAAATCAACAAAAAACTATGAACCAGAGACACTTTTTGGGGGGTGGGGGCCGGGAGGGGAGGGATTGGGGTCAGAATGGGGCATGTGCAGTTGTATGGGGGAATATAAAAATAAAATTTATTATTTCAAAAATATTTTCTCTGTTCCTACATCTCTCTCCTCTCCTTCTGGAATTCCTATAACTCTTATATTTCCTTTCCTCATGGAGTCAGATAGTTCCCGAAGTCTTTCTTCATTCTTTTTCCTTCGTACTTCTCTTTCCTTTTCTGTTTTGGTTCTTTTTATTTCTGTGTCTTCAAGAGTACTTATTCGTTCTTCCATTTCATCTATTCTGCTTTCATTGCTTTTCCCAGAGTTCTTTAGTTCCTCCATTAATTCTTTGATCTCCTGCATTTCTTTTACTTCCCTCTTTAGGGACTCAATTTCATTCTTCTGACCATTGTTTTCCCTCTTTAGGGACTCAATTTCCTTCTTCTGATCATTGTTTTCCTTTATGACTTCTATCACTTTTTTAATCATGGCAATTTTAAATTCTCTTTCTGGAAGGCTCAGAAGTTCTTCCAAGTTGCTGTCGTTGCAATCTGGGGAGTGGTTTTCTTTTTGTGGTGTGCTTCTTTCCTGAGGCCTTGTTAGGTTGCGTGTGGTTCTTCTACTCCCTACTGTCTGTTTTCTAATTTGCCGTATGCGTTGGGACACTGTGTTGCTCGGACTGGCTGGCATCTTGGGTGAACTTCTCCGCTCCCCTCTGGCTCCTCCAGGAGCCATCTCTGGCTTCTGGGGGAGCTTTCTGCTGGTTTTAGGCAGTCTTTACTGAAGAAATGTCCCTGTTCTAAAATGGCGAAGCGGGATGCAGTCCCTGCGCCTCCGGTTTCAGGCACACTCTTCTGCGCACCCGGTCTGCCCCGGACGTGGGTGCCTGCTCCCTCTGTGGGCTCAGACTGCTGGTCGGAAGGGGTCTGGCGTGGGCTAACTTCCCAGCTTGCCACTGGGTCCTCCAGAAGCCTTCTGCCCTTTTCAAGCAGTCTTAAGAAATTTCCTGTTCTATGGGGTGTTAGTGACTTTTTTTTTTCTGGTCGCTAGGTGGCGCCAGAGATCTGTCCTATTGTCCTTGGGGGGGCTGTTTTTCACCTCCCCCCACCCCGTGGGACAGGGAACAGAGCGAGAATGGTAGGGTAAACCTCAACGGCTTTGGGGTGCTGTGTCTGCCTTGTGCCCCACCGTCGTGGAGAACCCACGCCCCGAATTTCGTGCCCCGGGTCTCAGTTCCAAAGCTCTCAGGTCCAGGACTCGGGCTGTAGCCCAGTTCAGTGGCGTGGGAATGGCGCCTTTTGCACCACTCCTGTGCCTGGGCGCCTGGTTCTTGCTCACTCAGTGAGGGACTTTCACCTCAGTGAGGAGGGCCTCCGCGCGTCTCCCCACAAGCCTAGGTCGCAGGCGCGGGGACCTGGGCAGCCGCGATCCGCGTGCCAATTGCGCAGCTTTTCCGCGCAAGCTTACTGGCAGCCCGGGCTGTGTGCGTGTCTCCTGGGGTCTTTGTTCTTCTCTAATGGCGCCTGGAGCCGTTCGCTCACCGCCGCGGCGAATCCTGCAGGGTTCTCCACAGCTCCCGTTCATGGGGTGTGGTGGCTGAAATAGTTCCTTTCCACTCACAGTCCCGCTTGCTGCGTAATTTGTTCTTGTTGGCCGTTTTGGTTTGTTGTTTTCCTCCTCTCTGCTGGTCGGAGTGTGCCGACTCTGTGGGCGGGGGAGGGGAGCAGGGTTCTGCGCTTTCCTCCCTTCTAGTCCTCTTTTATGGCCACTTTCTTCTTGGGGTAGTTTGCTGGAGTCGTCTGTTTATCTTCCGTGTCCCAGTTCTCACTGGGACCTGCCGCTTTTCCTCCCTATTAACTTTTTTTAATGGGAGATCTTACTCGCAGCATCTCCTCGCCGCCATGTTGCCTGGAGCAAGTCGCATCTCATGATTTATTTGGACAATTGGATATGCCAAAGAAAATGCGACTGATAAGAGTTGAAATAAAATTGTACAATATAATTCTATATGAAACTAAAGATATCAAGCATTATTTTGGCAGGATATTTTTTTTTCTTTTCTTGAGGTAACATAGGTTTATAACATTGTTGTGATATAGAAGTAGATGATTCACCTCTTCAGGTATTGTTCCCATGCCACATCCACCATCTACTGGTTTTCTAGGATTTGTTATTGGTTTCATTTCATTTCATTTGACCCTTTTTTTTGTTTGCCTATATTCCACATATAAATGACACCATCTGGTATTTGTCTTTCTTCTTCTAACTTATTTCATATAGCAATAATCCCCTCCAGTTCCAACCATGTTGTTACAAATGGCAAGGGTTTAAACTTTTTCCTTTTTATAGCTGAATAGTATTCCATTGTGTGTGTATATATACCTGATACACTCATCTATGTTTGGATATTTAGGTTGTTTTCACAAACTGGCTAATGTAAATAGTGCTGCAATGAATATAGGAGTACATATATTCTTTTGAATTAGTGTTTTTGTATTTCTGGGGTAGATACCTAAGAGTGGAATTGCTGGGTTATATGTTAGGTCCATTTTACTATTTTGAGAAACTTCCATAATATTTCCTATAGGGACTGGACCAGTCTACATTCTCACCAACAGTGTATGGCTCTCTGTGTCCTCACCACACTTACTGTTTCTGGTCTCTTAATATGGGCCTACCATAGATGTGAGGTAGTATCTCCTTGCATTTCCCCAATGATAAGTAATGATGAGCACTTTTTTCATGTGCCTGTTGGTTATCTGACTGTCTTCTTTGGAGAATTGCCTATTTAGCTCTTCTTCGGCACAATAATTTGTATGCTACTGGTTTTGGTGATGCAAAACCTCAACTCAAATCGTGAGATGTACAGATATACGGTATATTTAAAACATTAAAATATAAGTAGGAACATAATTAGAAAAAAGTCTAAGAGACAACTTAGGGGTGTGATAGTGAGAAAAAACTTGAGGAAAAACTGGACTCTTAAATATTTATTTTCTCCTGGTGTAGATTAAAATTTGTCCCTGAATTGGGAAATAAAAATCAAAACCACAATGAGATACCACCTTACACCAGCGAGAATGGCACATATTAAAAAAACAGGAAACAATAATTGTTGGTGAGGATGTGGAGAAAAAGGAATTCTCCTACCCTGCTGGTGGGAATGTAAACTGTTCTAACCATTATCGAAAGCTGCGTGGAGGTTCCTCAAACTACTAAAAATGGAGCTTCCATATGACTCAGCAATTCCATTCCTATATCCAAAAGACACAAAAACATTAATTCAAAAGGATACCTGAACCCCTATGTTTATTGCAGCACTATTTATAATAGGAAGCTATGGAAACAACCCAAATGCCCAAAATTAGATGACTGGGTCAAGAAGATGTGGTATGCATGTGTGTGCCTGTGTGTATATATATATATATATATATATATACACACAATGGAATACTATTCAACAATCAAGAAAGATAAACTCATGCCATTCACAGCAACATGGATGGAGCTGGAAGGGATTATGCTCAGTGAAATAAGCCGGAAGAAATAAGAAAAATATCAGATGGTTTCACTTATAGGAGGATTGTAGGAGAACCAAAAAAGGGACCATGAGAAAAAGTAATTATAATAAATTAAAAAACAAAATTAAGAGGCAATTATTAATGAGAGACACTCTGCAGGGGATGGGGAGGAAGAGGGATCAAAGCAGGGGAGGGAATGTGTTCTTACACAAGGGACTATGGTGATGGTGCATGGGTGAATTTGTGGTGGGAATTTTGTGGGGACTACACCTGAGAGGAGAAAGCATGCATTGTACAAAAAGCAAGAATGATGTAAAATATATATAAAATTAAATTAAATAAAAAAAAAGTTGTCCCTGAATTACATGACTTGACCATTTTCCCTACTACTTGCCTCTGTTTCAGTGGTATTGGAAGATCACCAATATGTTCTGGCCTTTATCTTTGCCTCTGTGGAGACCAACAAGAGCTCCCACCTGCTCACCAATCTGACACTAGGCTTCAATCTCTACAATGCCTTTAACAGTGGCCACAAACCTTAGAGAACATTTATTGTGGCTCTCAGGAGGAAATTATAAAACTTAGAGCAGAAAGAAATGATGTAGAAATAAGAAAGACAACCCAAATGATTAAAGGAAAAAAAGCTGGTTCTTTGAAACAATAATATAGACCATCTCCAGGTAAACACACAGAAGAGAAAAAGGGAGAAAATTCAAATAAATAGAATCAATAATAAAGAGAAGTTACAACAAACACATCAGAAATTTAGAGACTAGGAGGTTACTATGGATATTTTTAGGGTATAAGGTGAATAACCTAGAAGAGATGGATACATTCTTAGAAATATACAACAATCCAAGACTGAATAGGAAGAAATAAAAAAAAAAACCTGAACAGAAAAAAATTACAGGCCAGGAAATTAAAACTAAACAAAAGTCTTCCCCAAAATAAAATCCAGGACCAGATGGATTTTGGACCAGTACTGAGTTCAAAGATGAACTATTACCTGTCTTCTCAAACTCTTCCAAACAGCTGAGAAAGGGAATATTTCCAAACACATTTTATGAGGTCACATTACCCTTATAATGGGTAATGCACCACCAAAAAAGAAAATGACAGACCAAATTTCCTAGTGAACATAGACATGCAAAAATTCTCAACAAAATCTTAGAAAACCCAACAAAACAATGCATTGAAGGGCTCATACATGACCAAGTAGGGTTAATTCCAGGGACACATTGATGGTTCAACATCTGAAAACTAATCAACATAATTCACCATACCAACAAAAGGAAAGATAAAAATCATGATCATATCAATAGATGCCAAGAAAGAATTTGAGAAATTTCAACATTCATTTATGATAAAAATCCTAAAAATCTGGGGCTAAATACTTCAAAATTATAAAGCCATATAAAACAAACCCACAAGTAAACATCATTCTCAATGGTGAAAAAATGAAGACTTTTCCTCTAAGATCTGTTACTATACAAGGATATACACTTTCATCACTACTATTTAACATAGATAGTATTGAAAATCCTAGCTACAGCCATTAGTCCAGGGAAGGATATAAAAGGATATAAAGGCATTTAGTCAAGAGAAGGATATAAAAGTAAAAGCAAAGATATTATTTTTGCAGATAACAGGAGAATATACATAGAAAATCCTGAAGACTACACTGAACAACTAATTGTTCAGCAAAGTGGCAGGTTACAAGTCAATACATAAAAATAATTGCTTTCATATATGCATACAATGAGGCAGAAAAGGAAGAAATCAAGAAAACAATCCTGCTTATAACCACATAAAAAGAATTAAATACTTAGGCTTAAACAAAGTAAGTGAAGGACCTATACTATCAAAAGTACAAGACTTGAAAAGAAATAGAGGGCAATATGAAGAAATGGAAAGATAATTCCTGCTCATGCTTTGGAAGAATTAAAATTGTTAAAATGACCATCCTACCCAAAGCAAAATATATATTCAATGCAATCACTATCAAACTTAAAAGATATAGATCAAATATTACTGAAATTCAGATGGGACCACAAAAAACCCAAATAGCCAAAGCAATCCTGAAAAAAGAGGAAGAGTGGTGGCATCACATTGCCAGACTTCAAACGATATTACAAAGCTATAATAATCAAAGCAGAATGGTACTAGGACAAAAATAGACACACAAGCCAATGGAAAAGAATCTAGAGACCAGAAGTAAACTCATACCCATTTGACTAATTAATCTATGACAAAGGAGCCAAGAGTACATATTGGAGAAAGATATGCCTCCTCAATAAGTGGTATTGGAAAACCTGGACAGCAGCATGTAAAAGAGTGAATCAAGACTGCTATCACACTATAAATAAAAATTAACTCAAAATGGGGCCTCCCCAGTAGTGCAGCGGTTGAGTACTGGGTTGCGAAGCTGCCTGCAGCCTCTGCTGCACCGGTTTGATCCCCGGCCACCGGGCAAGGGTCCCACATGGCACACAGACCTCTCCTGCCACCCGCTGCTTCCCTCAGCAGTGTATTTCATCACTCTGCCTGCTCTGCTCTCCACTCTGCCTCTGGTGAATTCTCTCATCCTCCTGCGCTTCTGACTGTATCCAGTGCTTGTATAAATAAATAAATAAATCTTTAAAAAAATTAACTCAAAATGGACAACAAACTTGAATGTAAGACCTGAAACCATAAAATACATAGAAGAAAACACAGGCAAACACTCTATGACATAGGTTTTAGTGACGACTTGGTGGATTTATCCCCATCATGAATAAAAAGAAAGAATGTAAACAATTGGGTTTATGTCAAACTAAGTAGGTTTTGTACAGTGAAATAAACTATCACTAAGATAGAAAGACACTCTACTGAATAAGAGAAAATATTTGCACATGATTCATCTGAGAAGGGGCTGATATCCAAGATCCACAATGAACTCATACAATTCAACCAAAAGAAAACAAACAACTCTATTTAAAAAATGGGCAGAAGACTATTTACAATAGCTAAGCTATAGAAACAACCCAAATGCCCAAAAATAGATGACTGGATCAAGAAGATGTGGTACATATACACAATGGAATATTACTCAGCAATCAAAAAAGATAAACTCATGCAATTTGCAGCAACATGGATGGAGCTGGAAGGGATCATGCTTAGTGAAATAAGCCAGAAAGAAAAAGAAAAATACCGGATGGTCTCACTCATAGCAGGAATTTAGAAAATCTAAATAAGGGACCAGAAAAAAGACTACTTATATTAAAGTGAAAATCAAAATCAACAAGCAACTATGAACCAGAGACACACTATGTGGGGAAGGAGAGGAGGATGAATTAAGAGTCAAAATAAGGGGGGTGGGAATTGTATGGGGACTATAACCAAGATGAAACCAAGATTGTATGGGGACTATAACCAAGATTGTGCAAAAATGAAAAATGATGTAAAATTATATAAAATAAAATAAAAACCAAAAAAATTAAATCACATAATATATGGTCAAAAAAATAAAAAATGGGCAGAAGAGCTAAACAGGCACTTCTCTAAAGAAGAAATGCAGAAGAACAACAAGCACATGAAAAATACTTTTATTATTGTCAGGAAGATGCAAAGCAAATCCACAATGAAATACCACTTTACACCTGTTGAGAATAGCCCATATCAAAAAGACCAAAAACAAGTGTTCCCGAGGATGTGATAAAAAGCAACCCTCATATATTGTTGGTGGGAGTGAGAACTGGTCCAGTTCTATAGAAAACAGTATAGAAGTTCCTCAAAATATTAAAAATAGATATGTCATTCCTTGGCATCTACTCATAAAATACAAAATCACTAATCCTAATGGATATATGCACTACATTCATTGCAGTTCTATTTACAACATACAAGTCATGGAAACAACCCAAGTGCCCATTGGCAGAGCAGTGGCTTAAGATGTGGTATATATACATAATGGAACAGTATTCAGCTATAAAAAGATGAATCTTGCCATTGCTACAAATGAATGGGATTATGCTAAATGAAATAAATCAGAAGGGAAAAGGCAAATACTGGATAATTTCACAATATATGGCATATAGAGAACAACAAAACAAAACAAAACACAAAGGAACTGACAAAACAAAGCAATAAAAATCTTAGAAAGATTATTGCAGAATTGAGGTCTCTAGAGTAAAGGGAAGTTGGGGGGTGGGAACAAAGGTGGGAGGGGCACAGTGGTCTCTGGTAAAGGACTATGGGTATTTGGATGGTGGTGTGGGTTGGTAACATGTATCTAAGAATGTGTGAGCCTAAATCATAAATGTTGTAAACCACTGTCATGCAATGAATACCACCTCACACCTGTGAAATGGCCCATATAAAAAAGGCCAGAAACAGCAAGTATTGGTGAGAATGTGCATACAAAGGAACACTAGTACGTACACTGTTGGTGGGAATTAGACTGGTCCAGCCACTATGGAAAACCATATGGAGATTTATATTGAAAATAGATCTTCTGTATGACTCAGCAATTCTACTCCTCAGTATCTACGCAGTTTAGAAAAACACTAATTTCAAAGAACAGATGCACTCCTGTGGTCACTGTAATATTGCTTATATAACTAAGTTATGGGAACAACCTAAGAACCCAAAGGCAAGTTGTGTTATAGACTGTTATAGACTGGTTTGCCACCAGTCTTGGTTCCCTCAGCCAATAAAAGGAAACAGAATTTGAGGAGAAGGACAGTAGCTTAATTTGTTGACAAACTGAGGCAGGCAGCAGACTAGTGTCTGAAAGACCACTGTCCTGCTCTTTGGCAGAGGGCAGGGCTATTTATCTAGAGCTTCAAGGGGATGGCAGGGAGAGCGGGCAAGGGTCAGATTGTCCATCGTTGCCACACAAGCATCTGCTAATTCTGTTTGATGCCAGCTTGCTTTCACCATCTGGTGGTCAGTAATTCTGATGTTATCTTTGTAATGAAGCTCTTTTCCCTTGAAATGTAAAATAGCTAGGTTTATTAAGCCAAGGAGAAAAGAAAGGAAATGGGAAAGCTCACCTGGTGGGACAAAGACATGGAGTTTGTTGCTGCATCATTTTCCCCACTGTCAAGTTTGACCTTCCATTTCTATGAGAAAATAGGGCATCATAATCATCTGGTTACTTCTGCTAAACTGGACTATAGGTGGGAGTTTTTATTATGGAAGGATTTTGTGGTCATGCAGTGGCAATAAGGAACATAACATGACAGTTCCAAATGCAATAGGGACAATTCTAAGTTTTCAGAAGCACCTGGACCACCAGGAGTTGTCTATAGCCTGTCAGATGCAAAACAATGCAAAAGTGTGAGGATTAAGCCCGATATACAAGCATAGTAAAGGGTGCATGTTAGCCAGGTTTAAAGAATAGGATAGGTGCTGGATGGGATGAATGCATGGTCAGAAATTTATCTAAATTTAGGAAGCATGCCTCTCTGGTGGCACAAGGGGTTCAGCACAGCACTGTGAAGCTATCTGCAGCCTCCTCAACATGAGTTCAATCCCTGGCCAGCCAGGGAGCTACCCACATGGCACAGCAGATCTCTCCTATCTTGCCTGCTGCTCCTCTCAGCAGTGTATTTTCAGTCAGTCTGCCTGTTCTGTTCCCCACTCTGTCACTGGTGAATCCTCCCACTGCCCCCCCACACCTCTGGCCTGTACCCCAGTTCTTGTATGCATAAATAAATAAATCTTTAAAAAAAATTTGGGAGGGGTGGTGGATCAACATGGCGGCGAGGAAACACAGAGAGTAAGATCTCCCATTAAAAAAAAGTTAATAGGGAGGAAAAGCGGCAGGTCCCAGAGAGAACTGGGACATGGAAGATAAACGGACGACTCCAGCAAACTACCCGAAGAAGAAAGTTGCCATAAAAGAGGACTAGAAGGGAGGACAACTCAGAACCCTGCTACCCTCCCCCAACCATAAAGTCAGTATGCTCCGACCAAAAGAAAGGAGGAGAAAACAAAAAAAAATAAAACAACCAGCAAGAACAAACTACACATCAAGCGGGACTGTGAGTGGAAAGGAACTATTTCAGCCACCACACCCCGTGAACTGGAGCTGTGGAGAACCCTGCAGGATTCGCCACAGAGGTGAGCGAACGGCTCCAGGCGCCATTAGAGAAAAACAAAGACTCCCAGAGAACTACACACAGCCCCAGGCCAGCCGGTAAGCTTGTGCAGGAAAGCGGCAAACGCGGACCACGGCTGCCCAGGTCCCCGTGCCTGCGACCTAGGTTTGCGGGGAGACGCACGGGGGCCCTCACTGAGGTGAATGTCCCTCACTGAGTAATCAGAAACCAGGCGCCCGGACACGGGAGCGGGGTGCAAAAGGAGCCATTTCTGCGGACAATGAACAGGGCTACAGCCCGCGTCCTGGACCTGAGGGCTTTGGAACTGAGACCCGGGGCATGAAATTCGGGACGTGGGTTCCCCTCGATGGTGGGGCACAAGGCAGACACAGCACCCCAAAGCCCTTGAGGCTTTCCCCACCACTCCCACTCTGTTCCCCATCCCACGGGGTGAAAAAAACAGCTCCCCAAGGACACTAGGAGAGATCTCTGGCGCCACCTAGTGACCAGAAAAAAAATCACCAACACCCCATAGAATAGGGACCTTTCTTCAGTAAAGACTGCTTGAAACTGGCAGAAGGCTCCCAGAGGAGTCAGTGGTGAGCTGGGAAGTTCGCCCATGCCAGGCCCCTCCTGACCAGCAGTCCCAGCCCAGAGGGGGAGTGGGCACCCACGGTTGGGGCAGACAGGGCGCACGGAAGAGTGTGCCTGTCTCTGAATCGCCATTTTAGAATAGGGACCTTTCTTTAGTAAAGACTGCCTGAAACCAGCAGAAGGCTCCAGGAGGAGCCAGAGGTGAGCTGGGAAGTTCACCCATGCCAGGCCCCTTCTGGCCTGCAGTCTGAGCCCAGAGGGAGAGTGGGAACCCACCGCCGGGGCATACCCGGCGCGCAGGGAGTGCGTCCGCATCGCCATTTTAGAACAGGGACATTCCTCCAGTAAAGACTGCCTGAAACCAGCAGAAGGCTCCCTCGGGAGCCAGAGGTGAGCTGGGAAGTTCACCCACGCCAGGCCCCTTCTGGCCTGCAGTCTGAGCCCAGAGCGGGAGCGGGAACCCACTGCCGGGGCAGACCAGGAGTGCAGGGGAGTGTGTCTCCGCACCGGCATTCTAGAACAGGGACCTTTCTTCAGTAAAGACTGCTTGAAACCGACAGATGGCTCCTGGAGGAGCCTGAGGGGAGCTGGGAAGTTCACCCAAGATTCCGGCCTGTCCCAGCAACACAGTGTCCCAATGCATACAGCAAATTAGAAAACAGACAGTAGGGATTAGAAGAACCACACGCAACCTAGCAATGCCTCAGGAAAAAAGCACACTACAAAAAGAAAACCACTCCCCAGATTGCAACGACAGTAACTTGGAAGAACTTCTGAGCCTTCCAGAAAGAGAATTAAAAATGGCTATGATTAAAAAAATGACAGAAGTCATAAAGGAAAACAATGATAAGGGAAAAATAATCAATGATCAGAAGAATGAAATTGAGTCTCTAAAGAGGGAAGTAAAAGAAATGCAGGAAAAGAATGAAGCTTGACCACTACCTCACACCATATACAAAAATCAACTCAAAATGGATTAAAGAACTAGACATAAGACCTGAAACCATAAAATACATAGAAGGAAACATAGGCGAAACACTACGTGATTTGCATATCAAAGACATCTTTACAGACACATCACCCAAAGCAGTGATAGTGAAGGCAAAGATCAACAGCTGGGACTACATCAAATTAAAGAGCTTCTGCACAGCAAAAGAGACAATAACAAAAACAAAGAGAAACCCCACCAACTGGGAGAACATTTTTGCACCCAACACTAATGATAAAGGACTGATCACAAAAATCTGCAAAGAGCTGATGAGACTCAACAACAACAAAGAAAATAATCCAGTCAAAAAATGGACAGAGGAACTAAAAAGAAACTTCTCTGAAGAGGAAATGCGAATGGCCAACAGGCATATGAAAAAATGTTCAACATCACTTGCAATCAGGGAAATGCAAATCAAAACTACCATGAGATACCATCTTACACCAGTGAGAATGGCACATATTAAAAAAACTAGCAACAACAAATGTTGGCGAGGTTGTGGAGAAAAAGGAACTCTTCTGCACTGTTGTTGGGAGTGCAAACTGGTCCAACCACTATGGAGAGCTGTGTGGAGATTTCTGGACCTACTAAACATAGAGCTTCCACAGGATCCAGCAATTCCACTCCTAGGTATTTACCCAAAGAACACAGAAACATCAATTCCAAAGAACACCTGCACCCCTATGTTTATAGCAGCACTGTTTACAATAGCTAAGCTTTGGAAACAGCCCAAATGCCCAAAAATAGATGACTGGATCAAGAAGATGTGGTACATATATACCATGGAATATTACTCAGCATTCAAAAAAGATAAACACATGCAATTTGCAGCAACATGGATGACGCTGGAAGGGATCATGCTCAGTGAAATAAGCCAAAAAGAAAAACAAAAATACAGGATGGTCTCACTCATAGCAGGGATCTAGAAAACTTAAATAAGGGACCAGGAAAATGAATAACTATAAGAAAGTTAAAATCAAAATCAACAAAACTATGAACCAGAGACACTTTTTGGGAGGTGGGGGGTGGGAGGGGAGGGATTGGGGTCAGAATGGGGGGATTGCAATTGTATGGGGAATATAAAAATAAAATTTATTAATTAAAAAAAAAAAGAAATGCAGGAGATCAAAGAATTAATGGGGGCACTAAAGCACTCTGGGAAAAGCAATGAAAGCAGAATAGATGAAATGGAAGAACAAATAAGTACTCTTGAAGACACAGAAATAAAAAGAACCAAAACAGAAAAGGAAAGAGAAGTATGAAGGAAAAAGACCGAAGAAACTTTGGGTATTATCTGACTCCATGAGGAAAGGAAATATAAGAGTTATAGGAATACCAGAAGGAGAGGAGAGAGATGTAGGAACAGAGAAAATATTCCAGGAGATAATTGAAGAAAACTTCCCAAATGTGAAGAAGGAGCTGAAAATCGATGTACAAGAAGCAAAAAGAACACCAACGTTCCACGACGAAAGAAAAAATACAGCAAGACACATAACAGTAAAGCTCCCAAGAATCCAGGACAAGGAAAAAATAATGAAACTGACAAGAGGGAAGAAGCAGATAACATTCAAAGGAAAACCAATCAGGCTGACATCAGACTTCTCCAAAGAAACACTACAGGCAAGGAGAGAGTGAAGGGACATAGTCAACAGACTCCAAGAAAACAGATGCCAACCAAGAATACTCTATCCCACAAAGCTCTCCCTCCTCTATGAAGAAAGAATAAGGACCTTCCCAGAAAAACAGAAACTCTGGAAGTTCATTATGACTAAACCCCAACTCCAAAAAATACTACAAGGAATCCTAAAGCCAGAACCTCAGAGGGACGAATAACAATGAAAGCAGGCCAACAACAACAAAAAAAGTTATTAAAAGAATAAATAAATAAAATCAAAGGAAAGACAAACACAATGGCAAATACAGATGCTAACATATCAATATTAACTCTAAAGGTAAATGGACTAAACTCTTCAATAAAAAGAAACAGAGTTGCAGGCTGGATTAAGAAACAAAACCCAACCTTTTGCTGTCTCCAGGAAACACATTTAGCTACAAAAGATAAAAATAGACTCAAAGTTAAAGGATGGAAAACAATCCTACAAGCAAATGGAACAAAAAAGAAAGCAGGAATAGCTATACTTATATCAGATAAAACAGATTTCAAACTCAAAAAGATAAAAAGAGACCCCAACGGTCACTACATTATGATCAAGGGGACAATACTTCAAGAAGAAATAACACTCATTAACATATATTCACCAAACGAAAGAGCACTGAAATATATCAGACAAATATTGTCATCTCTGAAAACAGATTTCAGAGAAAACACATACATAGTGGGAGACTTCAACACACCACTATCATCAATGGATAGATCAACAAGACAAAAAATAAGTAAAGACACTAAAGCTCTAAATAAGGATCTAGAGTGCTTGGGCTTAACAGACATCTATAGAACACTAAACCCCCAAAAAACGGAGTACACATTTTTCTCAGGCGCACACGGATCATTCTCCAGGATTGATCACATACTGGGGCACAAGACAAACAAAAACAGATACACCAAGATTGAAATCATACCAGCTATCTTTTCTGACCATGAAGGCATCAAACTAGAAATAAACCATAAAAAGAAGGCAAGGAACTCTCCTACCTCATTGAGATTGAAAACCACACTATTGGAAGACCACTGGACTAATTAGGAGATCAAAGAAGAAATTAAAAATTCTTGGAATTGAATGACAAGGAGGACACCAATTTCCTAAATGTATGGGATGCAGCAAAAGCAGTAATAAGAGGAAAATATATAGCAATAGAGGCTCACATCAAGAAACAAGAAAGAACTCAAAGAAACAACCTAATCTCGAAGCTCAAAGATCTAGAAAAAGAACAACAAAAGACCCTAAAACCAGTAGAAGAAAAGAAATAATAAAAACCAAAGCAGAAATAAATGAAATCGAAACTAAAAAAAACAATCCAAAAGATCAATGAAACCAAGAGCTGGTTCTTCGAAAAAAATCAATAAAATAGACAAACCCCTAGCCAGGCTCACAGAGGAAAAAAGGGAGAAAGCACAAATAAACAGGATTATAAATGAAAGAGGACACAGCAGAAATCAAAAGAATAATCAGTAACTACCATTAACAGTTATATGGAAACAAGTTCAACAATCTAGAGGAGATGGACAAATTCCTACAACTCTTCAAACACACAAAGCCAGATAAAGAAGAAATAGAACACCTAAACAGGCCAATTACAAGCAGTGAAATTGAAATGGCAATCAAAAACCTCCCCAAAAACAAAAGCCCAGGACCTGATGGATTTACAAATGAATTCTACCAAACATTCAGAGATGAATTAGTGCCTCTCCTTCACAAACTCTTTCAAAAAATTGAGAAGGGACAATACCAAACATGTTCTATGAAGCCAACATTACACTAATACCAAAACTGAACAAGGACAACACAAAAAAGGAAAACTACAGGCCAATCTCCCTAATGAACACTGATGCAAAAATCCTCAATGAAATTTTAGCTATCAGTATCCAACAATGTATCCATAAGATAATTCACCACGACCAAGTAGGATTCATTCCAGGGACACAAGGATGGTTCAACATCCGAAAATCAATCAACGTTATCCAACACATCAACAAAAAGAAATATAAAAACCATATGATAATATCTATAGATGCTGAGAAAGCTTTCGATAAAGTGCAACACCCATTCATGATAAAAGCCCTTGAAATTCTTGGGATACAAGGAACGTACTTCAACATCATAAAGGCCAGTATCATTCTCAATGGTGAAAATCTGAAAGCATTTCAATTAAGACCTGGAACAAGACAAGGATGTCCACTCTCACCACTGCTCTTCAATATAATACTGGAAGTCGTAGCCAGAGCAATAAGACAAGAGAAAGACAAAGAAGGAATCCAAACAGGAAAAGAAGAAGTCAAACTATCACTATTTGCAGATGATAAGATAATATACATAGAGAACCCAAAAAACTCCACAGAAAAACTAATCAACTCATCACTCAGTTCAGTAAAGTGGCAGGATACAAAATCAACATGCAAAAGTCAGGAGCCTTCCTATACACAAACAATAAATCTGAAGAAGAAGAAACCTAAAAAACCATCCCTTTTAATATCGAAACAAAAAAAATCAAATACTTGGGAATAAATCTAACAAAAGAGGTAAAGGACCTATACAAAGAAAACTATAAAACACTGTTAAAAGAAATAGAAGAAGACACAAAGAAATGGAAAGACATCCCCTGCTCATGGATTGGAAGAATAAACATTATTAAAATGGCCATCCTACCAAAAGCAATATACAGATTCAATGCTATTCCAATCAAAATTTCAATGTCATTCTTCAAAGAAATAGAACAATTATTGATGAAATTCATATGGAATCACCAAAAACCCCAAATAGCCAAAGCTCTCCTGAAAAAAAAAACGAAGGGAATGGAGGCATCACACTCCTAGACTTCAAACTCTACTACAAAGCCATAATCATCAAAACTGCATGGTATTGGCACAAGAACAGACACACAGACCTTGGAATTGAATAGAAAATCCAGAAATAAACCCAAAGATTTATGGTCAACTAATCTTTGACAAAGAAGCAAAGACTATGCATTGGAGCAAAGAAAGTTTGTTCAATAAATGGTGCTGGGAAAACTGGGTCGCTACATGCAAAAGAATGAAGCTTGACCACTACCTCACACCATACACAAAAACCAACTCAAAATGGATAAAAGAACTAGACATAAAACCTGATACCCTAAAATACATAGAAGGAAATATAGGCGAAACACTACATGATATGCACGTCAAAGAAATCTTTACAGACACATAACCCAAAGCAGTGATAGTGAAGGCAAAGATCAACAGCTGGGACTACATCAAATTAAAGAGCTTCTGCACAGCTAAAGAGACAATAACAGAAACAAAGAGAAACCCCACCGACTGGGAGAACATTTTTGCACACAACACTAATGATAAAGGACTGATGACAAAAATCTGCAAAGAGCTGATGAGACTCAACAACAACAAAGAAAATAATCCAGTCAAAAAAATGGTCAGAAGAGCTAAAAAGAAACTTCTCTGAAGAGGAAGTGCAAATGGCCAACAGGCATATGAAAAAATGTTCAACATCACTTGTAATCAGGGAAATGCAAATCAAAACTACCATGAGATACCATCTTACACCAGTGAGAATGGCACATATTTAAAAAACTAGCAACAACAAATGTTGGCGAGGATGTGGAGAAAAAGGAACTCTCCTGCACTGTTGGTGGGAGTGCGAACTGGTCCAACCACTATGGAGAACTGGTTGGAGATTTCTTGACCTACTAAACATAGAGCTTCCATATGATCCAGCAATTCCACTCCTAGGTATTTACCCAAAGGACACAGAAACATCAATTCCAAAGAGCACCTGCACCCCTATGTTTATAGCAGCACTGTTTACAATAGCTAAGCTTTGGAAACAACCCAAATGCCCAAAAAGAGATGACTGGATCAAGAAGATGTGGTACATATACACCATGGAATATTACTCAGCATTCAAAAAAGATAAACACATGCAATTTGCAGCAACATGGATGGCGCTGAAAGGGATCATGCTCAGCGAAATAAGCCAGAAAGAAAAGAAAAATACTGAATGGTCTCACTAATAGCAGGAATACTTAAAATACTAGAAAATACTTAAATAAGGGACCAGGAAAAAGAATAACTATAAGAAAGTGAAAATCAAAATCAACAAAAAACTATGAACCAGAGACACTCTATGGGGGGTGAGGGGTGGGGAGGGGAGGGATTGGGGTCAAAATAAGGGGGTTGCAATTGTATGGGGAATATAAAATAAAATTTATTAAAATAAATTTGGGAAGTATTGCTGAATCTATTGCTAAAACAATAGTCACCCAAGGAAACCTTCAGATTCCCTGTGCAAATTATACTAGACAATAAAATTGTTCTTGATTATAACCTAGCTGAACAAGGTATGGCAAGTTTTGTTACAAACAGCAATTATTTTACTTGGGTAAATGCCTGTGACAAAGTAGAGACAGAACCAGACAAAATTCAGGGACAAGTCAAATGGTTAAATAGTGCCTCTAATGCTCCATGGTTTTCCCCTCTCTCTTGGTGGCTTTCCTCAGGCCTGTGTCAGGTCTAGTCTCCTACTTGGATGTAGCATTTTGTAACTATGGAACTTGTTGTTTTCAAGCTGTCATCCCTGCATAGATAGATGTTAAATGAACAACATTCAGATAATGGTCACTCAGCACTGTGAATTGATCACTAAGGCTTATGATCTTGATGTGAAGCTTATGAGAAACTCCAAGGAACTGTGGAAGCTGCAACCATTAAAAGGAACTTGGTAGTAAAGCCTTTCTCTGCCCTGGCACTTGTCTCTCAAATGTGGCCTAATGGAACTTTAATACCAAGCCTTCTTGGAGATATGGGACAGGACACACAGGGAATGAGATTTCCAGGCAACGAGGGATCACATACTCCAAACTTGTGAGGAAAGTGCACTCAGTGATTGATCAGCAACGCATTCCTGCGCTTCATCAGAGAAACTCTCAGAGAAAGATCTCAAACGTTAGGCAAAAATGCAAAAATCTGACATTAGTGGAGCATATTAAAATAGGGCTGGGGAGAAACAGCATAGATAAAGCTGCTTTCCTTTCCTCTTTTTTTTAATTTAAATTTTATTTTTATAATCCCCATACAATTGCAATCCCCTTATTTTGACCCCAATCCCTCCCCTCCCCACCCCACACCCCTCATAGAGTGTCTCTGGTTCATAGTTTTTTGTTGATTTTGATATTTTCTTTCTTATAGTTATTCTTTTATCCTGGTCCCTTATTTAAGTATTTTTCTTTTTCTTTCTGGCTTATTTCGCTGAGCATGATCCCTTCCAGTGCCATCCATGTTGCTGCAAATTGCGTGTGTTTATCTTTTGTGATTGCTGAGTAATATTCCATGGTATATATGTACCACATCTTCTTGATCCAGTCATCTATTTTTGGGCATTTGGGTTGTTTCCAAAGCTTAGCTATTGTAAACAGTGTTGCTATAAACATAGGGGTGCAGGTGCTCTTTGGAATGGATGTTTCTGTGTCCTTTGTGTAAATACCTAGGAGTGGAATTGCTGGATCATATGGAAACTCTATGTTTAGTAGGTCCAGAAATCTCCACACAGCTCTCCATAGTGGTTGGACCAGTTTACACTCCCACTCGATTTGACCTCAGAACTGGGCTAAAGAGCCAAATCTCCAAGACAAAACCAAAAGAATATCCTGTTTAAAAAGACTAGTAAAGAAGAAAAGAAAAGCAATAATGTCCTGTGCCTACTATGTGTCATCTGAGGGAGTAGAAGACTGTCACAAGCATGGTAAAGTAGTGTGCCACCCAGGGGGTGATGTCATCTCCTTACTCTAAGTCTTGGGCTGGAATGACAACTTCTGAGGTGATGTCATAACCAGCAGTGAGCTGCTTGGCCATGGTTTTATCATCTGGGACATGGGATTGAATGGGGTGTCCTTTCTCAGGGGAAACCGTTCTGGTCATATGCATCTCAGCATTTGTCAAGTTTGGTTGAAACTGAGTTAAGTGAAGTGTCAGGGCATCTGATTGCAAATCAATGATAACACTGGCAACAGAATGGCCTACAGCTGTGACTACCAGGTTAAAATTTTTTTTGTTTGTTTCTGGAAGTTTATATTCATATAATTCCCATCAAATAAGCAGCTGCCAGGTCCATGGAACAATTTGGTGGATGATCACAGGAAGGAATTACACTCTGCATGGCCTCTAGTCCTGTTAGGACAGGGCTGTGATGAACAAATTTTTATAGCTAGGTTAAGTTCAGGGCAAGATAGAGATCTGTGTAGGGTCCATTGATGTGACAGGAATCTGGAAAGGAATAATTTGAGATCATGTTTCTCAGTTAATCTGGCTGTCTGGGATCTATCAGGGACAGAAAAGCTCTACTGATGACCTTTTCCAAGATACTAAGTATTTTGAGAAGTGAAAAGCTGGGTCTTCATTCCTACAGTAGTGTCTATAACTCTACAGAAGTGAGAATCCTGACAAGGCTTTGTCTTGTGGCCTCAGTATATATAGAGATGTGATTTTCATTTATACTTCTGGTGTCTGAGCAAAGTTCTTGACCCTGAGGGGGATAAGTTTATAGGCAGTGACTTAAGAGTTCATGATGGCAGTGCCTCTAGTGGGTCAGGGCAGCCAGAGCTAAGACTGTCTGAAGTTTGGACAAGTGTGCTGTTTCTTAGGGTCCTGCTACCTAGGAGGTGCTACCTAGGAGGTGAAATAGAGCAACATTCAAAGATGATGGCTAGCAGTGCCATTGGCATAGTCTGTTAACTCTCAAGGAGCTTTCCAGGAAGTCAAAGCTTTATTATATATTTATTTCAGATTTAAGAACTGGCAAATGGTTTTTTTATTTGATTTTTTAAAATGTAGTGGCGATAACCTTTTTATTAACTAGTGTGTATAACCAGTTTTACACCTTAAAGTTCCCATTTTAGTTCACATTAGGCTATATTAATTTTTTTATATTAATATTTTAACTAAGAATTTCTGGGGTCTCTTATTAAGACCATTTTTAAAGTCAAAACTTAAATTTTTTAAATTTTTTTTTTGTGTCCATACTCAAATGGGGTATTTTTGATGGGTACTAATAAGTACCTTTGGCAATTAAAGTGAATCATACCTATTTTTTCTCTACTTTTTTTTTTGAATTGTAGACAAAATTATGTCTATATTTAGTAGGATCCTCATGTATAACTATTTGAGTACCAGTACTGATTTGTCAGTTGTTATACTTTAGGCAAATGTTCCAGTGCCTGTTAAGGTCTATACCTATTATTCACAGATGCCTCCATGTCCTCTCATCTGGCAGGACATTTGTCGCCAGGACATTTTTAGCTCATTGGGGACTTCTTATAGCCCCAACCTTACTCTATCTATCTATCTATCTATCTATCTATCTATCTATCTATCTATCTATCTATCTATCTATCTATCTGTTAAGCATGAATCCAGGTCAACCTTGTCACAACTGAGGTTAGAAAACCATGGGAGGGCAGACATAACACCAGGCTATGGGAACCACGTACAAGTACTCAGCCAGCAGTACCTTACCGGGGAAGTGCTTGCTGCTTCACGTAAGCACTCAATAAACTAAAAGTGTGGATCATGACCCTTTTTCCAGCAGTGAGTCACTCTTTGCTGCACCAACTTATTTGTGACTGAGTTTTAATTTTTGAAGGTGAATGAATAACATGCAAGGCATTAACCATGAAAAAGTTATAATCCCAAGAGATGGGGGCATTGTGCCACAGAAGACCCCCAACAGAAAGGCCCTGGTCAGTCAGGAGGGAAATGTAGACATCAGTGGAGTCTTTATTGGAGTTTCTGCAGGGGAAAAGCAAAGCAGGCAGGACTCAGCTTAGTATTGATCTGCATGAATAAATTCAGTAGACTCTGGGGCATAATGGTTATCCTTAGTTGTGTGCTACCTGGGCCTTGGTCCATTAGGGTAGGGGAAATATTGACTTGGATTATCAGAGCTAGATGAAGAAGGTGGTTGAATATCAGGGTTGATGTTCTTTATGAAGTCTAGGCCCAGGAGACGCAGTCTCTCTCCAGTTACAGCAACCCCAATGAGGTTAAGAAAAATCCTAATATGGGCCTCCCCGGTGGCGCAGTGGTTGAGTGCTGGGTTGCCAAGCTCTGCAGTGCCGGTTTGATCCCCGGCTCCTCCCTGGCCACCAGAAGAGGATCCCACATGGCGCGCAGACCTCTCCTGCTGCCCGCTGCTCCCCTCAGCAGTGTACTTCGGTCCTTCTGCCTGCTCTGCTCCCTGCTCTGGCTCTGGTGAATTCTCTCACCCTCCCATGCTTCTGACTGTACCCAGTGCTTGTATAAATAAATAAATAAATATTAAAAAAAATTAAAAAAAAAAGAAAAATCCTAATACACAGAAAATAAAAAACATGCAATGGTTAACATGAAGTTCAAACACTAAGACTCTCCCTGGCATGGAAAAGAACTCATGATCATTGTCCATTTTTTGGTCTGGAAGGTGGGTAACAAAGAGCTCACTATTATTATTATGAGTACACATGCACTGTCACACAATTTGCTGTGATTACTATAATAAAATTTAAGAATGGATAAAACTTCCACAGAATAGCAGCATAAAACTAAATAGAAAAAAAACAGTAAATTAGTAACCAAAACAAATATAAAATAATTTAACCTGTAGTTACATTTCAGATAGGACTTAGAAAAAAATAACATAACAAATGACTGATAGGTGGTAAACTCAATACTGGTCTCCAAAAGTATCAATGCCCTAATTCCTGGAGTCTTGAATGTTAACCATGTCTTTAATTTTTGGTATTTTGATGCTGTGATATCTTGATGACCCTGGAGGGATTGCTCCTCCTGGGAGTAATGAACTCCTAGATATAGTAAAACTCACTGAAGAACACCCATTTCACATGCAAACCAAATAATGAAGACCCATAACGCCAACCCCTCCCTAACAATTCTCCAATCTGGACAACGATTCACTTGCATTGATGATGAAGGAGTATGTATCAGTCTGGGTTGGACCCTATATCCACACATCCAATGAGATTATCCAAACTCATCGGTCTTATACCTGCTTTAAGGCTCTTGTCCACCCTTGCTCCAAAAGTATCCTGACCAATTCTGGTGCTACTGGGTGGTGAGCTATGTTTCCTGTTCCCAGAGAATGTGTGTGAGAATGATAAACTTCCTTCATGATCATTTCCAGGTCTTCTTGTTTTGCAAACCTAATGAAGACAAATCTCCACATGAGGTTACATGGCAAAGGGAAATTAAGTTTGCACAATAGCTGCCCTTAAAATAGGGAGATTATCATGGATGATGTAGCAAGGCCAAATGGAATTTCAAGGATCTTAAAGGTGAAAGTTGGTCTAACAACAACAACACTTGTTGCTTGCCAGGCTGTGATGCTGCGTAAAGAGTATCATCATTCTCAACCTTCACAGCTTGAGATTTTAGGTCCCCAGATGCTTGGGATATTTTTCACCCAGAAATAACATGAAATCATTAGTAGATATAATCTCACTTTTTCCCCCACTCATCCCAAGTATGATTGGAACTTTTATTTGAAAGTATCAGGTTGTGGGAGGGACAGCGCAGTTTTACAAAATTTATAGAAATGTACTTTACCCACAATGTTGGTGATTATGATTCACTGTAAATGAGTTCTGTGAGCATTGAACAGTTAAGCAGACACCTTCTTCAAAGTGTATAATGATGTGTGTCCAACAAGAGAATCCAGGTCCTTAGAAGAGACTGAACAGTGGTTTCCACAGGTCTAATTTTGGCCAGGTTGCAATATGGAAGGCACAATTAGACTGGCCTGGCCTAGTTATTGATAGAAAGACAGACACATCACTTGCAGGAATAGTCAGAGCTGAATCACATATGTTTAAAGTAGATCTCAAGAATGATTCAAAATGTTATACGTCCCATATAAACCCTAGTATTTCAGACTCAGGCCTGTTTTCTACATTCAGTTTCTCTTGCTCTCAATCACCCCATATTGACTAAAGTGAGAAACCATGTAACGGAGATGAAAACTACATTTCTTATATTCATCTCACAGCAAGATTACAAATGAACTGTATACATCAGATCTATAATTTTTCCAATTATCTTCATCAGTAGAATTTGTCCCCACAGCATGATCTCCCATATCCATGAAATAAATATCCTACTGAGAAAATAATGCAGAGGTTTCCATGTCTTTTAATAGTATGTCTTCACAACGAGTCTTTTGCTGGGTTGTGAGAAGATCCTGATGGCTTTCACACAGTCCTATGTTATAGAATGTCTATCTAGTGTGGCTCTTTCACATATTCCAGGGACTGAGGGTTTTAACACTTTTCTCAAATTGATGGGATTTCTCTCCAGGATGTGTGCTTTTTCATGACGCTTAAAGGAAGTGGAAAAACTGAAGGTTTTCCTTGCATTGATAGCTCTTGTCCTAAGTATGAACTTTGAAATGTCTACAGAGATTTGAAGATGTAGAAAAGGCTTTTCCACATTTTTCTCATTTATAAGGCTTCTCTCCAATGTGAGTTCTCACATGGTAAATAAGTAAGGCTTGAGGATTGAGCAAGGCATCTCCCACACACTGTACATTCATAGGGTTTCTTTCCAGTGTGAATACACTTGTGTTCAATAAAGTGTGAAGAATTGTTACATATTCTCCCACATAGATTACATTCAAAAGGCTTCTCTCCAATGTGAATTCTATAATGTGCAGTAGGTTTTGAGTAACTAACAAAGCCTTTCTAACATTTGTTACATTTAAAAGCTTTCTTTCCACTGTGAATTTACATATGTTCAGTAAGGCCTGAGGATTCAATGTAGGCTTTCCCACACTCCTTACATTCATAGGGTTTCTCTCCACTGTGAATATGTTTGAGAATGATAAGGTATGAAGAACTGGTATATGTTTTCCCACATGTTACACTCCAGCTTCACTCCAGTGTGAGATTTACAATGTCTACTAAGAAGTGAAGAAGTAGCAACACCTGTCCCACATTCCTCTCATTGTAGGGTTTCTCTCCAGTGTGGGTTCACATGTGATCACAAAGGGATGCAGAGCGTATAAAGCCTTTGCCACATTCCTTACACTTATAAGGTTTCTCTCCAGTGTGAGCACACTTGTACTCACTTAAGAAAGAAGAAGTGGTAAAAGTTTTTCCACATATATTACTTTTTAAAGGTTTCTGGCCACTGTGAGATCTATAATGTTGATTTAGAAGTGCAGTAGTAACAAACACTTTGCCACATTTCTCACATTTAAAAGGCTTCTCTCCTGTGTGAATTTGCATATGTTTAGTAAAGCCTGAGGAGTCAGAAAAGGCATTTCCATATGACTTACATTCATAGGGTCTCTCTCCAGTGTGACTATGCCTGTGAATGACAATATATGAAGAATTGGCATATGTTTTCCCACATATATTACACTCGAAGCCTTCTCTCCAGTGTGAGTTCTATAATGCATAGTAGGATTTGAATAACTAGAAAAGGCTTTCCCACACTTGTCACATTTAAAAGGTTTCTCTCTAGCATGGGTTTGAAAATGTCTAGTAAGTTTTAATGATATAGTAAAGGCTTTCCAACATTTCCCACATTTAAAAGTCTTCTTTCCAGTGTGACATTTTTATGTTCAAAAGGTCTAAGAGTTCAGTGAAAGGTTTTCCAAATTCCTGGCATTCATAGAGTTTCTCTCCAATGTGAGTTTGCACATGACTCTTAAGGGTTGTACAACCCTTAAGGTCATTCCCATATTCCTTATATTTGTAAGGGTTTATTCTGGTGTGAATTTGGGTGTGATTTTGATAGTGATCATTAAGGTATGAGGAACTTCTAAAGGATTTTCTATATTCCTCACAATGAGTGGGCTTCTTGCCAGTGTGTGTTTTGAATGTTCACTAAGTTCAAAGTAGAATTCATGAAGGTCTTCTCAGTAGGGGATTTCTTCTGCAGAGTGAGGAAGTTTGTTCCCTGATTATCCTGAGAAGTACTGCCTCCATTTTCAGTTCTGTGTGTCTTTTTTTTTTTTTTAAAGATTTATTTATTTATACAAGAACCGGGGTACAGGCCAGATGCATGGGAGGGTACATCTGGAGAAGATTCACCAGAGACAGAGCAGGGAACAGAACAGGCAGACTGATGAAATACACTGCTGAGGGGAGCAGTGGGTGAGACAGGAGAGGTCTGCCACACCATGTGGGATTCTCGCCTGCTGGCCGGGATCAAACCCACACTGCAGAGACTACAGACAGCTTCACAGTGCGGTGTTCAAATGCCTGTGCCACCAGGGAGGCCCCTCCTGTGTGTCTTAAGGCATGAACATACAGCAAAGTCTTTTTCACACCGCTCACTATCATAGAGTTTCCACTCACTGTGGATTCTTCCCTGTTGAAGAATGGGTAAATGATGATACAAACATTTCTCAGACTGTTAATTGGTCTTACCTATCTTAAAATAGGAAGAACATCACCATACTGATTATGACTTTTGTCATTTCCATGACATTCATACACCTCCTCCACTATTGATTTATTTCAAGTTGAATGATTGAATCCTTCTGCCAAAATGATGTGCAATTGGTCAAGATTCATCTGCAATTTTAAAAATTATTAAAAATTCAAATATCTAGATTTCTTTATGAGAATGAGTTCTTGTAATTCTGAAGCTGAAATTTTAAGCAAGATTTTAGTCCCAAATTGCTCCCAATCAAAATATCTTATTCACAAGGAAAGATTTATTAATAGAAAAGAACCCAGTAAAGGACGACAAAAATCTTATACTTCTAGGAAATATCTCTTATATTTCTAGGAAAAGTAGTAAAATTATTTCAAAGAAATGAGGAAGTAAATGTCCACTATTTCAGTGCCACAAAGAGAATATTTATCTCTGAGTCCTAAACCCAAATTTAGACTTATAGACGCATTTACAAAGCATCTGGATTTTTATTTAAATATGAAATAAAGGAAGTGTAAAAGAGATAACAGTCCTCACCTACATACTGGTTTCAGTCGAGTATTTTCTTTTCTTTTTTAAAAAGAGTAAAAGTACTTTAAAAAGCTCTATAATTTGATTAGGATTATTTTGTAACAGAAAAGTAAGATGAACTTTTTGGGAAGGTATTATGAGGTCATGTTCTGTCCTGGTTCCACTAGAAATGTTTCTGAAGCATATTGACCATGTGTGAGTATAGACTCAAGAGTCTCTAGGACCATTGCACCCTGGGAAAATAATGAGAAATAAGGATAACCTCTGTTACAACTGGGTGTCCCGTGCTCATTCCAGTGAAAGTGTTGGAGAAAATACTCGACTGACCAAAAATAGATGACTGGATCAAGAATATGTGGTACATATATACCATGGAATATTACTCAGCATTCAAAAAAGATAAACACATGCAATTTGCAGCAACATGGATGGCGCTGGAAGGGATCATGCTCAGCTAAATAAGCCAGAAAGAAAAAGAAAAATACCGGATGGTCTCACTCATAGCAGGAATCTAGAAAACTTAAATAAGGGACCAGGAAAATGAATAACTATAAGAAAGTGAAAATCAAAATCAACAAAAAGCTATGAACCAGAGACACTTTTGGGGGGGTGGGTGGCGGGAGGGGAGGGATTGGGGTCAGAATGAGGGGGTTGACATGGTGAATGAGGCCACCAGTCTTAATTGTTTCCACATAAACATTGGACATGATTCTACTAATGAATGAATTAATTACTTGAAATTGCACATTTTCCTTACTATATTGCAGCACTTAATAATATAAAAAATAGCAGGTAATCATTGAGACAGTAATAGAAAGTAAATTTGAAATACTGAAATTACTTAGTATAATCCTTCACCAATATTAAAGTGTATATGTTGAAGGAAATTCAACAGGGACTTAGTCCTTGAATGGCTTTACTGCTTTTAAAAATTTTATTTATTTATTTTTAAAAGATTTTATTTATTTTTGCATAGAAGAACTGGGGTACAGGACAGAAGTGGGGGCAGATGAGAGGATTTACCAGAGACAGAATGGGGAGCAGAGCAGGCAGATTAACTGAAATACACTGCTGAGGGGAGCAGTGGGTGAGACAGGAGAGGTCTGCTGCGCCATGTGGGTAGCTCCCTGGCTGGAGATAGTGCTGAGACTTAGCCCCTAGGCCACCAGGGAGGCCCCTGAATGGCTTTACTTCTTAAAGAAATCTGGAGAGATCTAAAGATCTTAAAGAAATCTGGAGGATGTGCCCACCCAGGGGATATGGTAAGTGGATTTTTAAAAGAGCACACTTTCTGCTTACCTGAGAACAATTTGTCAAATTGTCACCATCTTTTCTGATTCCATCTTTTCCTCAGGGGTAGAAAGGACTTTAGGAAGAAGGCCTGGAGGAGAATTAAAAAGCATGACTGGTTACAGGAGATGACTTTAGTTCCCACACTCATTACATTTTATCTTGAAACACTTGAATATCTTGGGTATTCAAGAAATTTCACACAAATACATGTTACTGCCATGTAATGCCAGAGTAATATGCTCTCCTGCAGCCAGAGAAAGGGACTCTAAGCCATGCTGCTCATCATTTTACAAGTAAGGAAATTTAATCCCTGTTTTAATGTGACTCTTCATTTGTGGAGGCATTAAAAAAACATAAGGAGATTGTGGAGCGAGTCTAATGCACCCAGCACATCACAAGCTGACTTATGCTATAGTATCCTCTGGCCCACTTCAGTTCTTCCTGCATGAAAAACTAACATGACTGCTCAGTCCAAGACAAAAACACTGTATTATGTTGGCAGAACCGAAATCAGAATCCTGAAAAAAGGACATTAACAAGGACGTATCATCTGCAAAGCATAGGCTGTTATCCTGTAAGGCTGATGGTGAAATATGCCTGAACACTCCTTTCTTTGAACTAATAATTGCACGGCAGCTTATGAACACAAGTGGAGCCAACCCTATATAAATGTGGTTATCTGGAGTCTGAGGTTTTTTTTTAAAGATTTATTTATTTATGCATACAAGAGCTGGGGTACAGGCCAGAGATGCAGGGGGGTGAGAGGATTCACCAGAGACAGAATGGGGAACAGAACAGGCAGACTGACTGAAATAAACTGCTGAGGGGAGCAGTGGGCGAGACAGGAGAGGTCTCCTGGGCCATGTGGGTCAGCTCCCTGGCCAGGGATCGAACTCATGCTACAGAGGCTGTGGATTAGTTCATAGTGCAGTGCTTAACCCCTTGTGCCACCAGGGAGGCCCCAGAGCCTGAGTTTTAATACTAGTCAACAAATGTTAATTTGCCATCTATCTCATGAGGTGATTATAGCTCCTTTTATGTTTGAGCCTACTTTTCAACTGTAAAAATTGTATGATCTAAATACAAACTAAGCATATCTGATAAAAAATTTACTAGTGTCTGGTGAAGTCTGAATACTATGAATCAAGAAAATAACATAAAATATTGCATCTTGGTATAGTGATTAGAAACTTAAATGTTTTAGCATAAACAGGATAAAATGAAATACATTCTTAGAAATAGAACAGCATTTTTCATTTACATTTACTGTGGATATTGGAACAACTTTTATATATACACAACCTATATACACTAATTTTATGGGATAACACCAGTGTAGACTGCAAGTGGGTACATGAAGAAAAATGAAGTACGTTATCAGCTCTTTATCTCAAGAGCTCTCTTTGATGGATGATGTAGAATTTTGAAGCTCTGGAGCGCTTTTGAATTTATCACTGGCTTAGTCTTTTATTCTTTTAGTGAATAATGATGAAGTTCTTCCCTTGTGTTAGACACCGTAAAGAGAGCAACACATATACAGAAAATGTACTGGGCATGAAAGATCCCAGTACATGGAGCAAGGTAGGTAAGAAAGGAATCATTTATATATCAATTCATAAGTGAGAAGGGAAAACAACCAAACAGGTGAGAAAGTAATGGGTCCTACACAGACACACACAGGTCATATATTCTGTGGGTTCCTAGGTGATACAATGGAAGAAAAGGAAATCAATCACCAGTTTTTCCACATCTGACCAAAATGATCAGACTAAGGCTCTCAAGGATTTACAATAGAACTCAGAATACAGTGATCTTTTTATGCCTGGTTTTATTTTCCCTAGTTTCATAAAACATAGCATGATATAGCATAACATATTACATGGAAAGCTGCAGATACAAACAATTCATAAATTTTAATCACACACTATTCTGTCCTGCTTGAGACAGGAATTATCCCTATCACCAGGGTATCCACACAAACACCCTTAAGCACTTAGTAGTCACCGCAGATCATGTCACAAGACTTTTATTACAGTACATTGTTTGGATTGTTCTTTATGATGAATTACTGTTGAAAGTCTTACTGTGCCTACTTTACTGTGCCTAGATTAAACTTTATCTCATTTATATGTAGAATAAAAAGGCATCTTATGTATCATGAGTATAATTACCCACCTCCCCCTTCATGCAGTGGGGGTCTTGGACTATCCTCCCTCAATAACTTGCAATGATTGTACATTAAACTACTGGAAAGAACCAACTGGTCCTGACTAGAAGCATTCAAATCAAACAGGTCTGTGTTCCCTGCTTGGCTTGAGGAAGGGGAAGGTCACATCATACTTTCCTCAACATATTTCTCTGTTATGACTTTCCAGACTAGCACTTTTCCATTTGCCATCACATTTACTTTTGTTTATTCTTTTCTCCCAGAGAATGATACTCACAGGATTCCAGACAGTGAAAGTTCACAGTTCACTATGTATGAACCATAATTCTAACTTCATGAACCCACAGTTCTTCTCCCACACATGAGAAGATTAAAACCAGAACACACATGGTAACAAAAAAACATATGTCTAGAGTCTGAGCCCAGAGGGGGAGCAGGCATCCATGGCCAGGGAAGACTGCAGGGGCAGGAAAGTGCATTTCTGACTCGCCATTTTGCTTCAATAAAGACTGCTTGGAGAAGGGGCGGAGCAACATGGCGGCGAGGAGACGCGAGTAAGATCTCCCATTAAAAAAAGTTAATAGGGAGGAAAAGCGGCAGGTCCCAGTGAAAAGTGGGACACGGAAGAAAAACGGGTGACGCCAGCAAACTGCCCGAAGAAGAAAGTTGCCATAAAAGAGGACTAGAAGGGAGGGAAGCGCAGAACCCTGCTCCCCTCCCCCGCCCACAGAGGCAGCACTCTCCGACCGGCAGAGAGGAGGAAAACAACAAACTAAAATGGCCAACAAGAACAAACTACGCAGCAAGCGGGACTGTGAGTGGAAAGGAACTATAGCAGCCACCACACCCCGTGAACGGGAGCTGTGGAGAACCCTGCAGGATCCGCCGCGGTGGTGAGTGAACGGCTCCGGGCGCCATTAAGGAAGAACAAAGACCCCGGGGGACGAGCACACAGCCCGGGCTGCCTGTAAGCTTGCTCGGGAAAGCGGCCCGCTGGCGCACTTGAAAAGCAAACGCGGACCGGGATCCCAGCTGCCCAGGTCCCCGCGCCTGAGACCTAGGCTTGCGGGGAGACGCGCGGAGGCCCTCACAGGGGTGAAAGTCCCTCCCTGAGTAAGCAGGAACCAGGCGCCCAGGCACGGGAGCGGTGCAAAAGGCGCCCTTCCCGTGCCACTGAACTGGGCTACAGCGCGCGTCCTGGACCTGAGGGCTTTGAACTGAGACCCGGGGCACGAAATTCTGGGCGTGGGTTCTCCACCACTGTGGGGCACAAGGCAGACACAGCACCCCAAAGCCGTTGAGGTTTACCCTACCATTCTCGCTCTCTGTTCCCTGTCTCACGGGCGTGGGGGGGTTGAAAAACAGCCCCCCAAGGACAATAGGAGAGATCTCTGGCGCCACCTAGCGACCAGAAAAAAAGTCACTAACACCCCATAGAGCAGGGAAATTTCTTAAGACTTCTTGAAAAGGGCAGAAGGCTTCTGGAGGACCCAGTGGCCAGCTGGGAAGTTAGCCCACGCCAGGCCCCTTCCAACCAGCAGTCGGAGCCCACAGAGGGAGCAGGCACACAGAAGTGTGTGCCTGAGACAGGATGTACAGGGACTGCGTCCCGCTTCGCCAGTTTAGAAAAGGGACATTTCTTCAGTAAAGACTTCCTGAAACCAGCAGAAAGCCCCCCCAGAAGCCAGAGATGGTTCCTGGAGGAGCCAGAGGGGAGCGGAGAAGTTCACCCAAGATGACGGCCAGTCCGAGCAACACAGTGTCCCAATGCATACGACAAATTAGAAAACAGACAGTAGGGAGTAGAAGAACCACACGCAACCTAACAACGCCTCAGGAAAGAAGCACACCACAAAAAGAAAACCACCCTCCAGATTGCAATGACAGTAACATGGAAGAACTTCTGAGCCTTCCAGAAAGAGAATTTAAAATTGCCCTGATTAAAAAAGTGGCAGAAGTCATAAAGGAAAACAATGATCAGAAGAAGGAAATTGAGTCCCTAAAGAGGGAAAACAATGGTCAGAAGAATGAAATTGAGTCCCTAAAAAGGGAAAACAATGGTCAGAAGAATGAAATTGAGTCCCTAAAGAGGGAAGGAAAAGAAATGCAAGAGATCAAAGAATTAATGGAGGAACTAAAGAACTCTGGGAAAAGCAACGAAAGCAGAATAGATGAAATGGAAGAACGAATAAGTACTCTCGAAGACACAGAAATAAAAAGAACCAAAACAGAAAAGGAAAGAGAAGTACGAAGGAAAAAGAACGAAGAAAGACTTCGGGAACTATCTGACTCCATGAGGAAAGGAAATATAAGAGTTATAGGAATTCCAGAAGGAGAGGAGAGAGATGTAGGAACAGAGAAAATATTCCAGGAGATAATTGAAGAGAACTTCCCAAATGCGAAGAAGGAGCTGAAAATTGATATACAAGAAGCAAGAAGAACACCAAACTTCCACAACGAAAGGAAAAACACAGCAAGACACATAGTAGTAAAGCTCCCAAGAATCCAGGACAAGGAAAAAATAATGAAGCTGACAAGAGGGAAGAGACAGATGACATTCAAAGGAAAACCAATCAGGCTGACATCAGACTTCTCTGAAGAAACACTACGGGCAAGGAGAGAGTGGAGGGACATAGTCAACAGACTCCAAGAAAACAGATGCCAACCAAGAATACTCTATCCCGCAAAGCTCTCATTCCTCTTTGAAGAAAGAATATGGACCTTCCCAGACAAAGAGAAACTCCGGAATTTCATTACGACTAAACCCCCACTCCAAAAAATACTACAAGGAATCCTAAAGCCAGAACCTCAGAGGGATGAATAACAACGAAAGAAGACCAAAAAAAAATGTTATTAAAAGAATAAATAAATAAAATCAAAGGAAAGACAAACACAATGGCAAATACAGATGCTAACATATCAATATTAACTCTAAATGTAAATGGACTAAACTCTTCAATAAAAAGACAGAGAGTTGCAGCCTGGATTAAGAAACAAAACCCAACCTTTTGCTGTCTCCAGGAAACACATTTAGCTACAAAAGATAAAAATAGGCTTAAAGTTAAAGGATGGAAACCAATCCTACAAGCAAATGGACCAAAAAAGAAAGCAGGAACAGCTATACTTATATCAGATAAAACAGACTTGAAACTCAAAAAAATAAAAAGAGACCCCAGTGGTCACTACATTATGATCAAGGGGACAATACTTCAAGAAGAAATAACACTCATTAACATATACTCACCAAACGAAGGAGCACCAAAATATATCAGACAACTGTTGTCCTCGCTGAAAACGGACATCAAAGAAAACACATACGTAGTGGGAGACTTCAACACACCACTATCAACAATGGATAGATCAACAAGACAAAAAATAAGTAAAGAAACTAAAGCTCTAAATAAGGACCTAGAGTATTTGGGCTTAACAGACATCTATAGAACACTAAACCCAAAAAAAACGGAGTACACATTTTTCTCAAGCGCACATGGATCATTCTCCAGGATTGATCACATACTGGGGCACAAGACAAACATCAACAGATACACCAAGATTGAAATCATACCAACCATTTATTCTGACCATGAAGGCATCAAACTAGAAATAAACCATAAAAAGAAGGCAAGGAACTATCCTACCTCATGGAGATTAAAAACCACACTACAGGAAGACCACTGGGCTAACGAGGAGATCAAAGAAGAAATTAAAAACTTCTTTGAATTGAATGACAAGGAGGACACTAATATCCTAAATGTATGGGATGCAGCAAAAGCAGTAATAAGAGGAAAATATATAGCAATAGAAGCTCACATCAAAAAACAAGAAAGAACTCAAAGAAACAACCTAATCTCGAAGCTCAGAGATCTAGAAAAAGAACAACAAAAAACCCCCAAAACCAGTAGAAGAAAAGAAATAATAAAAACCAAAGCAGAAATAAATGAAATTGAAACTAAAAAAACAATCCAAAAGATCAATGAAACCAAGAGCCGGTTCTTTGAAAAAATCAATAAAATAGACAAACCCCTAGCCAGGCTCACAAAGGAAAAAAGGGAGAAAGCACAAATAAACAGGATCATAAGTGAAAGAGGAGAAATCACAACGGACACAGCAGAAATCAAAAGAATAATCAGTAACTACTATGAACAGTTATACGGAAACATGTTCAACAATCTAGAGGAGATGGACAAATTCCTACAACTCTACAATCACCCAAAGCTAGATAAAGAAGAAATAGAACACCTAAACAGACCAATTACAAGCAGCGAAATTGAAATGGTAATCAAAAACCTTCCCAAAAACAAAAGCCCAGGACCTGATGGATTTACAAATGAATTCTACCAAAGATTCAGAGACGAATTAGTGTCTATCCTTCACAAACTCTTCCAAAAAATTGAGACGGAAGGGACAATACCAAACACGTTCTATGAAGCCAACATTACACTAATACCAAAACCGAATAAGGACAACACAAAAAAGGAAAACTACAGGCCAATCTCCCTAATGAACACTGATGCAAAAATCCTCAATAAAATTTTAGCTATCAGAATCCAACAATGTATCCATAAGATAATTCACCACGACCAAGTAGGATTCATTCCAGGGACACAAGGATGGTTTAACATCCGAAAATCAATCAACGTTATCCAACACATCAACAAAAAGAAATATAAAAACCATATGATAATATCAATAGATGCTGAGAAAGCTTTCGACAAAGTGCAACACCCATTCATGATAAAAGCCCTTGAAATTCTTGGGATACAAGGAACATACCTCAACATCATAAAGGCCATCTATGACAAGCCAACAGCCAGTATCATTCTCAATGGTGAAAAGCTGAAAGCAATTCCATTAAGATCTGGAACAAGACAAGGATGTCCACTCTCACCACTGCTTTTCAATATAATACTGGAAGTCCTAGCCAGAGCAATAAGACAAGAGAAAGACATCCAAGGAATCCAAATAGGAAAAGAAGAAGTCAAACTATCACTATTTGCAGATGATATGATAATATACATAGAGAACCCCAAAAACTCCACAGAAAAACTAATTCAACTCATCAATCAGTTCAGTAAAGTGGCAGGATACAAAATCAACACGCAAAAGTCAGTAGCCTTCCTATACACAAACAATAAATCTGAAGAAGAAGAAATCAAAAAAACCATCCCTTTTATTATCGAAACAAAAAAAATCAAATATTTGGGAATAAATCTAACAAAAGAGGTAAAGGACCTATACAAAGAAAATTATAAAACACTGTTAAAAGAAATAGAAGAAGACACAAAGAAATGGAAAGACATCCCCTGCTCATGGATTGGAAGAATGAACATTATTAAAATGGCCATCCTACCAAAAGCAATATACCGATTCAATGCTATTCCAATCAAAATTTCAATGTCATTCTTCAAAGAAATAGAACAATTATTGATGAAATTCATATGGAATCACAAAAAACCCCGAATAGCCAAAGCTCTACTGAAAAAAAAAGAAGGGAATGGAGGCATCACACTCCCAGACTTCAAACTATACTACAAAGCCATAATCATCAAAACTGCATGGTATTGGAACAAGAACAGACATACAGACCAATGGAATCGAATAGAAAATCCAGAAATAAACCCACAGATTTATGGTCAACTAATCTTTGACAAAGGAGCAAAGACTATGCATTGGAGCAAAGAAAGTTTGTTCAATAAATGGTGCTGGGAAAACTGGGTTGCTACATGGAAAAGAATGAAGCTTGACCACTACCTCACACCATACACAAAAATCAACTCAAAACGGATTAAAGAACTAGACATAAGACCTGAAACCATAAAATACATAGAAGGAAATATAGGAGAAACACTACGTGATTTGCATATCAAAGACATCTTTACAGACACATCACCCAAAGCAGTGATAGTGAAAGCAAAGATAAACAGCTGGGACTACATCAAATTAAAGAGCTTCTGCACAGCAAAAGAGACAATAACAAAAACTAAGAGAAACCCCACCAACTGGGAGAACATTTTTGCACCCAACACTAATGATAAAGGACTGATCACAAAAATCTGCAAAGAGCTGATGAAACTCAGCAACAACAAAGAAAATACTCCAGTCAAAAAATGGGCAGAAGAGCTGAAAAGAAACTTCTCTGAAGAGGAAATGCAAATGGCCAACAGACATATGGAAAAATGTTCAACATCACTTGTCATCAGGGAAATGCAAATCAAAACTACCATGAGATACCATCTTACACCAGTGAGAATGGCACATATTAAAAAAACTAGGAACAACAAATGTTGGCGAGGTTGTGGAGAAAAAGGAACTCTTCTGCACTGTTGGTGGGAATGCAAACTGGTCCAACCACTATGGAGAACTGTGTGGAGATTTCTGGACCTACTAAACATAGAGCTTCCATATGATCCAGCAATTCCACTCCTAGGTATTTACCCAAAGGACACAGAAACATCCATTCCAAAGAACACCTGCACCCCTATGTTTATAGCAGCACTATTTACAATAGCTAAGCTTTGGAAACAGTCCAAATGCCCAAAACAAATGACTGGATCAAGAAGATGTGGTACATATATACCATGGAATATTACTCAGCATTCAAAAAAGATAAACACATGCAATTTGCAGCAACATGGATGGCGCTGGAAGGGATCATGCTCAGCGAAATAAGCCAGAAAGAAAAAGAAAAATACCGGATGGTCTCACTCATAGCAGGAGTCTAGAAAACTTAAATAAGGGATCAGGAAAAAGAATAACTATAAGAAAGTGAAAATCAAAATCAACAAAAAACTATGAACCAGAGACACTTTTGGGGGGTGGGGGCCGGGAGGGGAGGGATTGGGGTCAGAATGGGGCATGTGCAGTTGTATGGGGGAATATAAAAATAAAATTTATTATTTAATAAAAAAAAAAAAAAGACTGCTTGGAACTGGGAGAAGACTCCACGTGCAGCCAGAGATGAGCTGGGAAGCACCCCCAATGCAGACTCCGTCTGGTCAGCAGTCTGAGCCCGAGGGGGAGCAGGCATCCACCACTGGGGCAGACCACAGGTGCAGGAAAGTGGGCTTCTGACTTGCCATTTTAGAATAGGGACCTTTGCTTCAACCAAGGCTGGGAAATGGGAGTGGGTTGCCCCCGCAGCCAGAGGTGAGCTGAAGGCCCCCACAAGCCAGGTCCTGCCTGGCAGGGAGTTGGATTCCAGAGGGGGAATCCAGCAATTTGGAGCCCAGAGTGCAATCCAGCCACCCCACCTCCAGGGCAGTCTGTGGGACTTCAAGACACACCTTTGGAATTAAACAAACACAGAAGGAGGAGATATTCTGTGACAGCGACCATTAACATACTCATAGTACCACTGTCTCACTGGACTTCTGGCATAACAGTATTTGACTCAATTGGACCACCAGTTTCTGAAATCCCAGAAACAGCACACCAAAAAGATGCAGGCCAGTACCAGTGACAGTGTCCCAACACATAGGGCAAATTAGAAAACAAGCAGCAGGGAGAAGAAAAACTATATGCAACCTAGCAAGTCCTTAGGAAAAAGACACACCACAAAAAGAAAACCACCCACCAGATTGCAACAACAGTGACCTGGAAGAACTTCTGGACCTGCCAGAAGAGAATTTAAAACTGCCATGATTAAAAAACTGACAGAAGTCATTGAGGAAAACAACAATCAGAAGAACGAAATTGAGTCCCTAAAGAGGGAAGTGAAGGAAATGCGGGAGATCAAAGGATTAATGGAAGAGCTAAAGAACTCTGGGAAAAGCAGTTATAACAGAATACATGAAATGGAAGAACAAATAAGCACTCTCGAAGACACAGAAATAAGAAGAATCAAAACAGAAAAGGAAAGGGAAGCATGAATGAAAAAGACTGAAGAAAGACTTTGGGAACTATCTGACTCTATGAGGAAAGGAAATATAAGAGTTATAGGAATCCCAGATTGAGAGGAGAGAAACCTAGGAACAGAGAAAATATTCAAGGAAATAATTGAAGAGAACTTCCCAAACATGAAGAAGGAGCTGAAAATAGACATACAAGAAGCAAGAAGAACACCAAATTTCCATGATGAAAGGAAAAATACAGCAAGACATATAATAGTAAAGCTCCCAAGAATCCAAGAGAAGGAAAAAATAATGAAGATGACAAGAGGGTCAAAACAGATAGCATACAAAGGAAAACCAATCAGGCAGACATTAGACTTCTCTGAAGAAACACTATGGGCAAGGAGAGAGTGGAGGGACATAGTCAACAGACTCCAAGAAAACAGATGCCAACCAAGAATACTCTATCCCGCAAAGCTTTCCTTCCGCTATGAAGAAAGAATAAGGACCTTCCCAGACAAACAGAAACTCTGAAATTTCATTACGACTAAACCCCCACTCCAAAAAATACTACAAGGAGTCCTAAAGCCAGAACCAACAGAGGGACGAATAAGAATGAAACAAGACCAAAAAAAAAAAATTAGTACTAAAAAAATAAATAAAACCTGAGAAAAGTAAAAAAAAAAAAATGGCAAATACAGACATTAACATATCAATATTAACCCTAAATGTAAACAGACTAAACTCTTCAATAAAAAGACACAGAGTCGCAGGCTGGATTAAGAAACAAAACCCAACCTTTTGCTGTCTCCAGGAAACACATTTAACTACAAAAGATAAAAATAGACTCAAAGTGAAAGAATAGAAAACAATCCTACAAGTAAATGGACCAAAAAAAAGGCAGGAACAGCTGTACTTATATGAAATAAAGCAGATTTCAAACTCAAAAAGGTAAAAAGAGACACAGACAGTCAATATATTATGATCGAGGGGACAATACTTCAAGAAGAAATAACACTCATTAACATATACTCACCAAATGAAGGAGCACCAAAATATATCAGACAACTATTATCATCTTTGAAAACAGACATCAAAGAAAACACATACGTAGTGGGAGACTTCAACACACCACTATCAACAATGGATAGATCAATGAGACAAAAAATAAGTAAGGACACTAAAGCTCTAAATAAGGAAGTAGAGGGCCTCCCCTTGTGGTGCAGGCAGTTGATTGCCCCAGAGCTGTGAAGCTGTTTGCAGCCTCTAAAGCGCCAGTTTGATCCTGGCTGGCCAGTGAGGGTCCCACATGGCGAAGCAGACCTCTCCTGTCTTGCCCGCTGCTCCCCTCAGCAGTGTATTTCAGTCCATCTGACTGTTCTCTTCCCTGCTCTGTCTCTGGTGAATCCTCTCACCCTCCTGCGCATCTGGCTTGTACCCCGGTTCTTGTATAAATAAATAAATAAATCTTTAAAAAAAATAAGAAACTAGAGCTCATGGGCTTAAAAGATATTTATAGAACACTAAACCCAAAAGAATCTGAGTACACATTTTTATCAAGCGCACATGGATCATTCTCCAGGATTGATCACATACTGGGACACAAGACAAACATCAACAGGTACACCAAGACTGAAATCATACCAACCATCTTCTCTGACCATGAAGGCATCAAACTAGAAATAAACCATAAAAAGAAGGCAAGGAACTCTTCTACCTCATGGAGATTGAAACCCACAATGGAAGTCCAATGGAAGACCATTGGACTAATGAGGAGATCAAAGAAGAAATTAAAATATACTTTGAGTTAAATGACAAGAAAGACACCAATTTCCTAAACATATGGGATGCAGCAAAAGCAGTAATTAGAGGAAAACATATAGCAATACAGGCTCACATCAAGACACAAGAAAGAACTCAAAGAAACAACCTAATCCACATCTCAAAGAACTAGAAAAAGCACACCAACAAAACCCCAAAAACAGTAGAAGAAAAGAAATAATAAAAATCAGAGCAGAAATAAATGAAATAGAAACTAAAATAACAATCCAAAAGGGCAACGAAACCAAAAGTTGGTTCTTCAAAAAAATAAATAAAATAGACAACCCCCTAGCCAGGCTCACAAAGGAAAAACGGGAGAAGACACAAATAAATAGGATCACAAATGAAAGAGGAGAAATCACAACAGACACAGCAGAAATCAAAAGAATAATCAGAAACTACTATGAACAGTTATATGCAAACAAGCTCAACAATCTAGAAGAGATGGACAAATTCCTACAATTCAATAATCACCCAAAGCTAGATAAAGAAGACATAGAACACCTAAACAGACCAATTACAAACAATGAAATTGAAATGGTAATGAAGGATCTCCCCAGTGGTGCAAGGGTTGAGTGCTGGGTTGCGAAGCTGCCCGCAGCCTCTGCAGCGCCAGTTCGATCCCCGGCTGCAACCTGGCCACTGGAGGAGGGTCCCACATGGCACGCAGACCTCTCCTGCCGCCTGCTGCTCCCCTCAGCAGTGTGCTTCAGTCCTTCTGCCTGCTCTGCTCCCCGCTCTGGCTCTGGTGAATTCTCTCACCCTCCAGTGCTTCTGACTGTACCCAGTGCTTGTATAAAAAAATATATAAATCTTTAAAAAAATGAAATGGTAATGAAAACTCTTCCCAAAAACAAAAGCCCAGGACCAGATGGATTTACCAATGAATTCTATCAAACATTCAGAAATGAATTAGTGCCTGTCCTTCACAAACTCTCTCAAAAAATTGAGAAGGAATGGATAATACCAAACACATTCTATGAAGGCAACATTATGCTAACACCAAAACCAAACAAGGACAACACAAAAAAAGAAAACTACAGGCCAAAATTTCTAATGAACATGGATGAAAAAATCCTCAATAAAATTTTAGCTATTAGAATCCAACAATGTATCCATAAGATAATTCACCACGACCAAGTAGGATTTATTTCAGGGACACAAGAATGGCTCAACATCCAAAAATCAATGTAATCCAACACATCAACAAAAAGAAATATAAAAACCATATGATAATATCAATAGATGCTGAGAAAGCTTTTGACAAAGTACAACACCCATTTATGATAAAGAGCCTTGAAATTCTCGGGATACAAGGAACATATCTCAACATCATTAAGGCCATATATGACAAGCCCACAGCCAATATTATTCCCAATGGTGAAAAGCTGAAAGCATTTCCATTAAGATCTGGAATAAGACAAGGATGTCCACTCTCACCGCAGCTTTTCAATATAATATTGGAAGTCCTAGCCATGGCAATAAGACAAGAGAAAGACATAGAAGGAATCCAAATAGGCAAGGAAGAAGTCAAACTATCACTATTCACAGATATGATATGATAATATACATAGAGAACCCCAAAAACTCCACAGAAAAACTAATTAAACTAATCAATCACTTTAGTAAAGTGGCAGGATACAAAATCAATGCACTAAAATCAGTAGCCTTCCTATACACAAACAATAAATCTGAAGAAGAAGAAATCAAGAAAACCATCCCTTTTATTACTGAAACAAAATAAAAATCAAATACTTGGGAATAATCCTAACAAAAGAAATAAAGGACCTATACAAAAAAAACTATAAAACACTGTTAAAAGAAAAAGAAGACACAAAGAATGGAAAGACATCCCCTGCTCATGGATTGGAAGAATTAACATGATCAAAATGGCCATCCTACCAAAAGCAATATACAGATTCAATCCTATTCCAATTAAAATTTCAATATCATACTTCAAAGAAATAGAACAAAAATTGATGAAATTGATATGGAGCCACCAAAAACCCCAAATAGCAAAACCCTCCTAAAAAAAAAAAAAGAAGGGAATGGAGGCATCATTCTTCCAGATTGCACACTATACTACAAAGCCATAATAATCAAAACTGCATGGTATTGGAACCAGAACAGACACACGGACCAATGGAACTGAATAGAAAACCCAGAAATAAACCCACAGATTTATGATCAACTAATCTTTGACAAAGGAGCAAAGAATATGCATTGGAGCAAAGAAAGTTTGTTCAACAAATGGTGCTGGGGAAACTGGGTCACTACATGCAAAAGAATGAAACTTGACTACTACCTCACACCATGCACAAAAACCAACTCAAAATGGATTAAAGAACTAGACATAAGACCTGAAACCATAAAATATATAGAAGGAAATATAGGCGAAACACTACATGACGTGCACCTCAAAGACATCTTTACAGACACATCACCCAAAGCAGGATAGTGAAGACAAAGATAAACAGCTGGGACTACATCAAATTAAAGAGCTTCTGCACAGCAAAAGAGACATAACCAAAACGAGGAGAAACCTCACCAACTGGGAGAAAATTTTTGCACACAACACTAATGATAAAGGACTAATCTCAAAAATCTACAAAGAGCTGATGAGACTCAACAAAAACAAAGAAAATAATGTCAAAAAATGGGCAGAACTCTTCTCCAAAGAGGAAATACAAATGGCCAACAGGCATATGAAAAAATGTTCAACATCACTTGTAATCAGGGAAATGCAAATCAAAACTACAATAGATACCATCTCACACCAGTGAGAATGGCACATATTAAAAAAACTAGCAACAACAAATGTTGGCGAGGATGTGGAGAAAAAGGAACTCTCCTGCACTGCTGGTGGGAGTGCGAACTGGTCCAACTACTATGGAGAGCTGTGTGGAGATTCCTCAACCTACTAAACATAGAGCTTCCATATGATCCAGCAATTCCATTCCTAGGTATTTATCCAAAGGACACAGAAACATTAATTCAAAAGGGCACCTGTACCCCTATATTATAGCAGCACTATTTACAATAGCTAAGCTTTGGAAACAATCCAAATGCCCCAAAATAGATGACTGGATCAAGAAGATGTGCTACATATACACAATGGAATATTACTCAGCAATCAAAAAAGATAAACACATGCAATTTGTAGCAACATGGATGGAGCTGGAAGGCATCATGCTCAGCGAAATAAGCCTGAAAGAAAAAGAAAAAATACTGGATGATCTCACTCATAGAAAACCTAAATAAGGGACCAGGAAGAAGAATAACTATAATAAAGAGAAAAATCAAAATCAACAAGCAACTATAAACCAGAGACACACTCTATGGGGTGGGGGGAGAGGAGAGATTGGGGCCAAAATAAGGGAGGTGCAATTGTATGGGAAATATAACCAAGATGAAAATGCATACCTTGTGTAAAAATGAAAAATGATGTAAGAAATATATTAAAAAATTAAGAAATTTGTATACCGTTAAAAAAAAAAAACAAAAAACCGTGAGTGTAGAATACCCATAATTCTACTTATTTCCAAGGGTCCCATATCGGGTGTCCTTTGGTGGATGAGGGCCACCCATGTGCTTGGCAAGTCAGACCCTACTTAAAGCGTTTTTACCTTTCTATTTTGTAATTGAGATAAAATTAATTAACATTCAAATGCACAGATCTTAAGTATTTAGTAGATTTTTCTTGACAATTGCATATACTTATATATTTATCAGCCTAAACAAGAAACATGACATATTTACCTCCCTACAATGTTTTTTTTGCCTGTTGCTATTCATTACTGGCCCCCTCCAACCCCTCAGTGAAGCACGGCCTGATTTTAATCTGTTATTTTGTATATGTTTGGCAGTTTACAAAGCATTTGCAGCAACACAGCATAATTGACTTTCCACCATCCTTTAGGAGACAACATTGGCAAAAGATATTAAAAACTTTTGTTTTAATCCTTTAAATATATAAGCAAAGCCTTATACATTTGCAGCATAATTATACCTTGCACACACATTTCAATTTTTATGATTTTGGAGAAACAAAATCAGTGGTCCTAGTGTAAGAGGAGCAGCCCTTACCCTGAGGCTCCCAGTTTGCGGGGCAGTGGGGCATGACTGGCTGTAGGGTAAATGTTTTTTCAGGCTTTTCTGCCCTCCCTCCATTAGGATTGCCCTGCCTGATGGGGTACCCGCAGTTGTTACATTATTGTAAACTGTCTTGTTTACTTCTGGGAGGAGTACTGAGATAGTCACTGGGAGAGCAGCAGAAGCAGAAGAGAGGCAGGAGAGAGAGGGGAGAAAGAAGTCAGAGAAGCCCAGAGTGAAGACTTGCTGAGGGCTTGGAGGCCTGCTGGCCTCCTGGTCCACCGGCACCCGTGCCTGCTGTGTACCTGGTTGCTGCAATGCATGTAAAGCTCAATAAAAGCCTGAGAAAGCCACCAAGGGCTCCAAGACTCTCCTTGACCCGTCTGCCTGATCATAGATAACCTGCTCTGTGCCCGTCTTGCCACTACACTGGCTCTGCTGGAGGCCCTCCCCACTGCTGTGCTTGACACACTTGAAATAATCTTACCCAGAGATGAGATTATCTCACCCGGGAAGTAATGCTTTCTCTGGACTCACCACAATCAACTGCTGTTGCCTCTGGACTCACTACTAGTACAAAATACAAGGGGATATCCTAATAAGACAGGAGAAAAGACTTTACATAACCAAATAAATCAATCACTGCAAATATACATTAGAAGGAACCAGAGAATATGTGAAGGAATGGATTCTGCAGCTGTTAGACCAGGAGGGGTGGAATATAATACCGAATGAGCCAGCTGATTGACATAGCACACTCACCAGTCAGTCCGCATTTACTGTATCAGCTAGCGGACGAGGGGGTGACTTCACTATGTTGGATGACTGAAATTTGAACTCAGTGGTGACCTACACAAAATGAGATTGATGTCAGTTTTTCAATAAGGAGATTACATTGAAGGGCCTGACTTAATCAGGTGGCGTTCTTTGAGTGGGGGGTTCAGCATGTCTTCAGTTGAGACACTATGCTATCTGGCTTCAAGAAGTGGTCACTTGGGTAGAAACTGTATGTGGGCTCTAGAAACAAGTGTTGCCTCCAGTTGCCAGCCAGCAGGAAATCCTGCTGCTGCCTTGCTTCTTTGAAACTCTTAAATAACTTCATTTTCCTTTCCATAACAATTATTTACATCAAGATTACCATGTTTTAAACTTATTCCTTCTAAGACTCTATCATCACTCCATGCTTTCACTCTCATCTTTCCTGAAATCCACTTCCAAAGTGGCAGTTAGTAGGTTCCATTTAAGTTGTGAAAGGTGTCAAATCACTTTCCTGCTTATGACATTTCAGAAGTATCCAGAGGTTCAGAATATTGCCTAAATCATCTCACTCCTCTGCTCCTGTGCCTGCCTTCCCCAATATCTCCCACCATGCTGTCTGCTTTTTGCCAATTCTCTTTCTCCAGTTAAAGAAAGACAGAAGTCTCAATTATGGTGTACCTTGAAATGCTTGGGTGTTGGGGGAGGGGCAGCCACTTTGCCATAGAAAATTGAAGTGTAAGTTATAGCTAACTATATCTGTGGGTTCCCCATTCAAAGAGTCAACCAAGAGACATTCACAGTTAGTAGAATTTGTAAGTGTGGAACCTGTGCATAGAAAAAAATCTGGATATGAGAGGACTCACACACTTCAAATGTTAAGAGTCAAATGTATTTTGCTCACGAAGTTCCCATCTGAACTTCTTACTCTCTAAACCTAGCTCAAAAACCTAACTAGGTGAATACTACTCATGCTTTCATTCATAACTTATTACAACATAAAAATCAATGTCTGCACACAATATAATAAGAACTGAAACACTGTACTTCTGAAAAATTAGTTTAGTCAGGATGAAAGCGAACAGGATGTTCCTTTTGAAACAACTGTCTTTGCCGCGGACCAGCACAGCTGCGAACGATGAGGCCGTCTTAGGGTTGAGAGACTGCGCAGGGATTCGGCGAAAGAAATGACAAACAGACACACTTCAAGAGAGTGTAAATCTGAGTGTAATTTTCTTTGAGTTGGTGACCAGTATATATATGTTTTCTAAAAGCATAGGAATGGCGAACATCAGTGAAGAAATCAGCTTGCTTATAGGTTTAGCTTACCATTGACAGGGCAGTGATTTACATCTGGACCCAGGCGCATTCCTAAGTAGTTAGGCTATTAATTTTTCTTTTTATTTTATGTGATTACTTTTTGTTTAAACTACTCACTACCACTAAATTACTATTAATTAGCATGGGTGAATTTTACTTTTCACAATGTAATATTTTTATCATTAAGATTAATACTAACAAGGCTAAGCATACAACAGAGAAATTATTAAGCTAACAGTTCTATTAATACACAGAGTTTAGTAACGTTTCATTTGAATTAGCCTAGTTATTAGATTTCATATATTCTTTTTTAATCAGCAAACCAATGACCTTTTTAGACAGAGAAAGAGAAAAGATTTTAGAAAGACAGTTGTAGTAGAACAAAGTTTGTGGGCTTTGAGAAGGTGAGATAAGGTTCTGTGCGGTCAGCATTCCTGTAGTGGCTCCTGGGGGTCGTTATCTTTCAACAGGCTTCTGTCTTATCTATGTCTTCAGGGAGTTTGCTGTTCTCCCCTTGCTTCAGGGAGTTTTGCTGTTCTCCCCCTGCGCGCTGGTTCCTTGCCCAGCCGGACCTAGGGACCATGGTGAAAGCCATTAGCCCTAAAGGTCACTGCAGGGGGAGGTGCAGCAGTCTTGAAGTGAAAATGAAAGTTTCTATCTTACAATAGCCATAATAATTTTTACACATTAAAAAAATTAAAAAATCCAGAAACGATGAATTGGCAGAAGAGCTGTGGAAAGGAATTTATAATGTCTGGCAATAGTAATGTGTATTTGTCCTTTAATATAGAAAAACAACTGAGTTTATCCTGAAAATATACCTACGCAAGTGTGAAATCATATGTATAGAGGTTTGTACATTGCAGGTTAAAAACAGATGCTAAAAAAATTGTAGGCCAGGTTGTTGGGGAAGAAGATATTTTTGTTATAGGACAGGGAGAGGGGCAGCCCAAACCCCGCAAACCTGCCTGTACTAAATGGGTTCTGCCATCCGCCGCATCAACACAAAACACATGAGACTAATGGGAAGGATCTTTAATAAAACTAGGAAACAATACAGGTAAGGCAAAGAGTCTAGTTTCTAAATGAAGCATCCAGAGTTACCTGTCCCCACGTGGGTAAAAGTCCATCCATATGGGATCGGCCCAGAGCAAGGCCCCAAAGCCTGCTACAATTCTAAAGCATCTTCCAGTGGGGACCCACAGAAAAGGGTCACAAACAACCGGACAAGCCCGGAAGGAAAAGAGCAAAATCAACATCAAGATAAAAGCTACCATTGTCACCTCCCCACGGATCTCACCCACATCTGTGTTACCCAGTCCACGACCAAAAGACAAGCGCAGTTTCTTCACGTGTCTCTAGGCTCCACGCGCCTCCTCCAGGTCTCCTGGCTCCATCCTGCTTCCTTCCTCAGTCTCTTCTGCAGCTTCTCCTCTTCCTGCTCAGCTCCACCCTCCCTTGGGTGGGGCAGGGAACCTCCCCCTTTCCTGGGGACCACCCTGTTGCAATCCCCCCTTTTAATTTTTATTCCACCATATCTATGGTGGCACAATCTCAGGGTGTAGTCTTAGGAGACAGTCTTTTTTTCGGGGTTACAATGTGTGTAAGAGAAGCAACAATTAGTCAGCAGCATTGTCCATGAATGTCCAGTATGACAGTTTCATTACTTAAAAATAGTCCATTATCCAAGCCAAAAGAAAAAAATTTGGAGAATTGGCTAAAACAAGATAGCAAATATATCAAAATCACAGGGAAAAAAATGTTAAAATGGTTCAACTGATGTAAAACACAAATTTTCTCAACCTTGATCCCAAACTTTTAACAGCATAGCAAAAGTTTGCAAACTAAATCTACTTTTAAACCATTTTTCCTATTTTTGCATAAAATCACAGGGCAGAAAATAACTAACAGCAATTTTTAGCTGGCTTTGTTGAAATACTCCACACAGGATCAGAGCGAACCGGTGGCATCCAGTCGATGTAGGCTTCAGGTACAAAGTCGGTCTCATCAGACTCCACCTGGGCTTTCCTCTTCTCGAGGGTACCAGGGCTTTTTCGTTGGCCGGGTTGTCCAGTCCTGCCAATGGAGGCAAGCTTCCTCACCTTCTTTGGAGGTCTCTGGAACCCTACAAACAAGGCAAACAGGTTCTCCTCTTCTTGGTTCAGCTCTTTTTCAACTTTCTGGAAGAACTCCACACAAAGCCACACAATCAAACTCACGTCCAATTTTTTGTTAAAACAGACAAAATCCCTATGGAAGTTATGCAAAAACAGACTCTGAAATAAGTAGCAAAAATTACTACCACTATTTGTATGCTGTGTTGGTATCAAGGGGAGAGAAAATGTGACAAGTTAGCTTTGCTGGAAAAAAATTGCTGCAGATCCTGGTTACTCAAAACAAAACAAAACTTTGTGGATTCAGGACAAAATGCATAAAAAAATTACCAGTATTATGTCAAAGAAAACTTGTAAATGTCAGGTGTATTTCCAGGTCTATTTAGTCCTTTGTAGGAAAGTTTTTTACTCTCAACAGTTCCATCAATAGGAATCTGTTGAGACCTTTTCTCCCTATATTTCCAGAAACAATTTCTGTAGATGTGAAACAATTGAATTATACAATATTACAAGGTGACAATCACCATTGACAATTTACATACATACCAGATACTGAGAGGTTTTTTCATACACATTTTAGAAAACTACTGTTAACATTTTGTACATACCAAAGTTTTACCATTTTCCCAAGTGACAATGCTTCCCTTCCAGTTTTACTCTATTAGGTAAAAGCCAAATAGAACAAATTCATCTAATGCCTTCCCAGGAGGAAAGGGAGAAACTTCGTGGAGTGTCTCAGGAGCTCTACTGAGGTTCCACAAAATTTCCTTGCATCAGTCAAATGACAGGCTACCAAATTTGTACTTGAATTTAGATTTCTGGGAAGCTTTGCCATAAATATCAGAAAATTAGCAGAAACAACAATATTCAATCTCTATGAAGGCACCGGCTTAGTTCAGTAGCACAATGTTGACAATCAAACCATAACTTTTTTGTTTTTATCATAACTGGAGACTTTTTTTTTTTTCAACGTCTATGGGCACCATGTATACCAATTTGTCGATCACTGGAGGTCAAGACAGTTAGACACAAGGACATACAGACATACAACGTATAGACAAAGACAGTTTTTTTTTTAGTTATGCCACGTAGAATATGTTATGTAACTGCAGTTTTACTCCATAGGCTCAGAAAAAAAATATCAAAGTCCAAAAAAAATGTGGAGTGTTGCTGGCAGAAAAATTTCCAGTTGTCATCCTGCAAACCTAAGACTTTGGAAATAGGAAGGAAAAGTTTTATTAATCACAAGAATTACATGACCTTGTTTATCACCTTAGGGTTTTCAGTGTTGAAGACTTTTTATTAGAAGTCAATCCTGGGGTATTCTGTACAGCAACTGAAAGAATAAAAGTAACAGTTAACTTTTAAGCAAAAGGAGTCATCTCTTGTTAGCCACCAAGCAGGCAATCCTTGGGTTTCCTGGAATAGAACCTGAAAAAGCAAAATCAAATTATCAGTAATTAACTTTCAATTAAAAAGAGTCATCTCCTTACTTCTGTTAGCCACTCTGGGACAGAAGCTGAAAGAGCAGATTAAACATCTAAGCATAGATTACACCTCCCCCACACTAGGGAGGGACAACAACAACACAGGTATGAAAACCTGGGACAGTTACATGATACACCCTAAAGAGTGCTTTCCATAACAGACCTTCCTCAGTAGGAAGCAGAAACTTAGAATCTTGTCTTGCACCAGCAATTGAACAAATCCAGTATTCAAAATGGCAAACATGCCCAAAACAAATTGTGTAGACAAAATTCACAGCAGCAAATCCTTTCAGACTCAGACAAAATCTTGTTAATTTTTCTGATCCAGACTTTGCAAAAATTCAAGTTATCTCCAAGAATCCATCAAGGCTACCAGCAATTACCAGTTACTGCTTAAGGCTACTCTTTCCTTGACACCCAGGCATACATTTGCTAATTTAAACACCACTGCTCCACAATTGGCTTGCAAAATCCATCAGGCAGAGAGCAGGAAGTAGCCAAAGACAAAGCAACATACCACTGAAGAACCATTATTGCCTTTAGAAATGCTAATGAGACAGCAGAGATTACAAAAAGAAAGAAAAAAAAAGTTCCAAGTGGCCTCAGACGCCATCTTTGATCTGGCCACATGGTCCAATGTACTGCCTAATCTTTTGAGTAAAACTGGCACAGAACAATTTCCACAAATTAAAATCTCTTAGCAAGTCACTACAAACAAATTACACACAAACACACAGAATTTTCACAAAGCCCAAGCCAGTTTTTCAACAGCAAATCGACATATGAAACAAACACACTGGAGAAACCAAAAATCACATTTGCGCTTATGGTAGCCAGTGCCATAGGGAAGCTCAATTTCCCATGGGGCTGACTAACCACGGATGGCTCTGTCCTAAATCACGTTGGGCGCCAAATCTGTTATAGGACAGGGAGAGGGGCAGCCCAAACCCCGCAAACCTGCCTGTACTAAATGGGTTCTGCCATCCGCCGCATCAACACAAAACACATGAGACTAATGGGAAGGATCTTTAATAAAACTAGGAAACAATACAGGTAAGGCAAAGAGTCTAGTTTCTAAATGAAGCATCCAGAGTTACCCGTCCCCTCGTGGGTAAAAGTCCATCCATATGGGATCGGCCCAGAGCAAGGCCCCAAAGCCTGCTACAATTCTAAAGCATCTTCCAGTGGGGACCCACAGAAAAGGGTCACAAACAACCGGACAAGCCCGGAAGGAAAAGAGCAAAATCAACATCAAGATAAAAGCTGCCATTGTCACCTCCCCACGGGTCTCACCCACATCTGTGTCACCCAGTCCACGACCAAAAGACAAGCGCAGTTTCTTCACGTGTCTCTAGGCTCCACGCGCCTCCTCCAGGTCTCCTGGCTCCATCCTGCTTCCTTCCTCAGTCTCTTCTGCAGCTTCTCCTCTTCCTGCTCAGCTCCACCCTCCCTTGGGTGGGGCAGGGAACCTCCCCCTTTCCTGGGTACCACCCTGTTGCATTTTGAGTATCAAAACACTCACATATAACTTTTTAATTCAAAATAAAAGATTTATCTTTAAAACAGGATGGTCTAATGATCACTATCTTAAGTAAACAAACTTAACATCACTAGCCCAGGGATGGCATAATTTGTCTTCCTGATAAAATACATGCATCCACAGAATATTTTGAAGTGATTTTTTGAAATCTCTACACCAAGAGTTGCACACTTTGCTCTCAACCCTTTTTTGCTGGAACACCAACGTTCATTTGATCCCTCAGAGTCATGACTACTTACCCACTACCAAGCCAGAGCTGAGTAATTCCTACAGGACATCATGCCCGCAAGGATAGCTGACCCTTGAACAGCACCAGGGTGAGGGGTGCTGACCTCCATGCAGTAGAAACTGGACCCAGCAGTTCAAATGTGTAATATTCAAGGGTCAACTGAACTTACTATCGGGACACATCAGACAAAAAGTGTGCCAACCTCTATTCTAGATCCAATTAAAAGCTGGCAGAAACCACAAGAAATGGAAGAAACATTTAAATACACTGGGAAAAGAAAATTGGAAATATGAAAATGTACGACTTCCAGAAAGAACAGCTGTCACTCTTCAAAAGCAATATAATATACAATAATAGCAACTGTTCTCTGAGAAAAAAGACTAAAAGTCACGATTTCCATAAATGAAACTTGATTGAGTCCTAGATCCAAAAACAACCAAAACCAAATTTTGGAACAATGTGGAATAGTTTGATTTTTACACAGAGTAAATAATAGATGCCGGTGTCTTTCATTTCTTGGGTGAAATAACAGTATTGTGGATTTAGTAGTAAAATGTCCTTACCTTTAGGAAATGAATTAACAGGTATTTTAAGCATCATGTCTTTTCATGTATTTTCAACTTGCTCTCAAACAGTTCACTATACATTTGTTTAGGGAATGTGCAAACACTCAATGGGCGAGTCTACTACAATGAACGTTCATTGTACTGGATGTTCAAAATTTTCTTTTAAGTTCATGACTTAAGAAAAATGGGCAAGAAAAAGACACATAGTCCAAACGTACTATTCATGTGTAACTCGATTATCTAGAGCCTGAGTCATAAAGCTTCCATCTTTTACTCCTTTTTTTTTTAAACTGTGGGGATGTAGGAATCTAGGAAGTTCAGAGGATGAGAGAGCCTAATATTCAGAGAAGAAAGTCTTGTGATCCACACAGATTTATATTTATACACAGAAATGTACACACCCTTTGAGTCTCAGGGTTGAGTTAAGTAGGGCAGCTTCAGGGACAGCATAGGCAAGGTCTTTGGGAGAGTTAAAGAGGCTTCTGAGATAAGGACGGTAAATTCTAAGAGGTGCTAACCAAACATACTCCAGAGATGAGATCAGAAATCCAGGAGGGCTAAATAAACAAGGACAGTAAATCTTGTAAGAATTAATAAGACCTAATTATTAATTAGAATTAAGACCTAATTAATAAGACTTAATTAGACCCTGTCTAATTAATAGGGCAGGTAAAGGAGGAACTCTGAGATAAAAGCTGGGAAAACGGGCACATCTGTCTGGAGGAGCATGGCCACTGGAGGGAGAGCCCATCACAAAGCAGGATGATGAGATTTTAGAGTAGAGAAAAAAAGTTTAACAACCCCTAGAAACAGGCTCAAAAGGCTTATTTGCCCCTTCCAGGTGCCGCTCACCTGGAGTCCTTGCTTTCTACCCTTAAACTGTTCTTTGTGGATTCTTTTTTACAGCTTGGTGGGACAAGAATCCGTGGTGGTTCAAGGGCTGTGTTCCTGGTTTTTCACAGCTAGACCAGGGTGAGAAGCTGCAGCAGCCCTATTAGCCCACGCGGGCTTCACCTTGCCAGCTAAGAAACTATCTTCAATGTGTACCTTTATGTATGTTCAAAAATAAAGAACTCACACTGAGGTAAAGCTGCATTCTAAGATGAAATTTTTTAGCATGCAGGCCCTGTGAAACAACTTTCTCCCAGTACTCAGACCAAACTCCAGGTGCCTTAGAACTGGAGGACCCGGCCTGAGCAATGTGATTTTGCACAGCAGAAATCCTTAACCTCTTGTAGAAAAGTCACAAAGGTTACTTTGCCGGCTTTTGAATGTAGGAGCACATGGACCCATCCGGGTGCTTTCCTACCCCGGGGCTCCATGCAGGGCCACCACCCCAATAGGATGCGAGTGCAGGGGTTCAGGTCTCTCTAAGGAGTCGGGGCAGTTTCCCTCCTTTATGCCCTGCGTTCACCCCAGGGCTCTCCCTGTATTAGCGCCTTGCAAGGACCAGCGCAAAAGCACGCTCACCGAGGAGAACTCAGTAAAACAGGCCTCACCTGAGGGACAGGATGAGTCAGCGACACCCCCCACTACTTCCTGCTGGGTCTGGGGGTACCCGCACCAGGTGAGCTGCCAGCCATAAGAAAGCACTTCAGGCTGGGGAGCTGTGGTTTCTCCTCGCGAGAGCAGCGGGACCAGACCCTGGGTGGGGCCAGCACACGGGCAGATGGCAGAAAAAGGCCCAGGCGCGGGGTGGAGGTCAGAACCAGGCGGGGCCGGGTCCACCCTCAGGGTTGGGGAGGAAGATGCTCAGCAGTGCCTAGAATAGTCTCAAGGGAGAGGCTGTGGGTGGGAACAACACTACCCAAATCTCATCACATATTTTCTACTGGTTATCTGAGCCCTTACTATGATTCTTCCATGTTGAGGAAATGGTCCATTTCTTATATTCAGTCTTGTATTTAACACCCCCCCCCATTTTTATTTACTTCAAAGACTGTGCTAAACTCTGATCATTAATTCATTTTTTGTTGTCTATTAAATGACACTTTCTGTAACTCATTATTCTTTTGTTTAAATGTTCTTGCTTTTATCCTTTGGTTATTGCTATATGATTTGGGGTCTCATTCTAATTAAGTTGTCAAAGAGCCCGATACCAGGTGTTCTTCACTTATTCCGGGATGATGGTAAAGTTTCTCTAAGGATCATGTTCGCTGTGGATTTCAGTGGGTGACTAGTGCAGTAATTAACGTTCCATGCTAAATTCTGACTTTCTAACGCATTTTGCGAACAATTGTGTGCACAATATATACACATATTTGACAGATCCTGCTTCATTTATTTGTACAAGTACAGGAGGTCACCGCCCCATGTGGTGAGCAGCACAGGGGCATCAGGGGCCTTCTATTCTCATATCAGCAGAGAGCAGTATCTTTTCTGGAGCTTCTTGAGGGCCTAAGCCTTTTGAGAGGTGGAGTTGGTGCTTGAGCCAGAGCTGCAACCACAACCTGGGCCTGGTTGAGCCTCAGTGTGGGGTCTTTGGCAAGCAGAGCCCATGACCCTTGTTGGTAGGGTCACCAGTGTCTTTCCCCAGCATGAGGGGAGCTATGTGGTTGAATTGAGTTTGAGGCTTTGACTTTTGGGTAATGAGCTTGACCTCCTTGGACTTTAGCAGGGCCTGGATAGCTCCACATGGCATCTCATGGCCTTGACATCACTGGCCTACATGTTCTTCAGGTCCCTTTTGTGCTTCTTGGCAAAGCACATGTTCCTTAGGAACTACACCAAAAGAAACCACTACAAAAGCAAAAAGTCTACCTACTGACTTGGAGAAGATATTTGCACATTGCACGTCTGACAAGGGGTTAATTCCCAACATATATAAAGTGCTTACACAACACAGTAACAAAAAACCTATTAACTCAAAACAAAAAATAGGCAAAAGATCTAAATAGACACTTTTCCAAAGACATTCAGATGGCCTATAGACATGAAAAAATATTCAAAATCACATGCATTTTAAGAAAAATGCAATTTTTTTAACCCAATGAGACATTACCTCGCCCCCGCAAGAATGGAATTTATTAAAAAATGGTAAACAAGAAATGTTGTGAGTGTGTAGAGAACAAGGACCACTCATCCATTGTTGGTGGAAATTCAAATTGGTGTGATCTCTTTGGAAGTCAGCATGGAGATATCTTAAAAAGGCAAAAATGGAAACACCATATGATCCCACAATTCCACGTTAGGTATTTTCCCAAAGAATATGAAAACTCTAATATGAAAAGATTTAAGCATGCCTAAGTTCACAGCAGCATTATTCACAAAAACCAAGTCATGGAACTGACCAAAATGCCTAATGACAGTCATCTGGATAAAGAAATTGTGAATATATACTCAATAGAAAAGGTGAATAATTGCCTCTTGGGATGAAATGGATAGATCTTGAGGTGATTATGCTGCACAGAAAGAAAGAAAATATCAAAATCAACAAATAACTATGAACCAGAGACACTCTATGGGGGGTAGGGGGCGGGAGAGGAGGGATTGGGGTCAAAATAAGGGGGTTGCAATTGTATGGGGAATATAAAAATAAAATTTATTATAAAAAAATTAAAAAAAATAAAAGATCTACAAAAAAATGCTTTCTTCATATATCATCCTGAGTCATCTTGTTTTACTAGATGAATAGTCATTACTTGTATTACTCCTACAAAAAAACTTTATTTGTTGATCAAGGCAATTTATATAATTTGATAATAGGAGGAAATCTCTAAATACATTTTATCACTTTTGAGTATATCATTCCTTTGTATATCATTTTCTTAACTGCTTAACTTGATAATGTGGATTGGAGCACACTAATGACTAATGTGTTTTTTATAGCTGATATTTGATTATTCTTCTTATTAAGATCCTATTCTCTTTCAACTGGGTGCATACATGTCTACCTTAGTCACTGATAAAACTGATTAATACATGTCTCCATATGGACTCTGTGCTGAAACACAAATGTCAATAAACAGATTGACTTAATACTGCTTTTCAGTAAGAGATGCTTTTAAATTTGAAGGAAAAAATCAAATTATACTTCATATAACTATGCAATATATCTCCTTTTCAAGCTGAACATTTACTCATCCATCTATGAAATATCTTTTTAAAGATATATTTGTTTTTATGCATACAAGAGATGGGGTACAGAACAGAGATGCTGGGGAGTGAAAGCGTTCACCAGAAACAGAGTGGGGAGCAGAACAGGCAGACTGTGAAATACACTGCTGAAGGGAGCAGTGGGTGAGACAGGAGAGATCTGCTGTACAATTTGGGTAGCTTCCTGGCTGGCTGGGGATCGAACTTGTGCTGCAGAGGCTGTGGATTGCTTCACAGTGCTGTGCTTAACCCCTTGAGCCACCAGGGAGGCCCTATGTATGAAATATTGATGTCTATATGTGAGGGTGTTTGTACATTGGGTGAAGGATTGGTTGACATATTTTATGTTTTTTCATTGTATTATCATTGTTTTGTTTTTTTAAATTTTATTTTTGTATTCCCCATACAATTGCGACCCCCTTATTTTGACCCCAGTGCCTCCTTCCCCCCCACATAGTGTGTCTCTGGTTCATAGTTGTTTATTGATTTTTTCTTTCTTATAGTTATTCTTTTTCCTGGTCCTTATTTAGGTTTTCTAGATTCCTGCTATGAGTGAGACCATCTGGTATTTTTCTTTTTCTTTCAGGCTTATTTGACTCAGCATCACCCCTTCCAGCTCCATCCACGTTGCTGCAAATTGCATGAGTTAATCTTTTTTGATTGCTCAGTAATATTCCATTGTGTATATGTACCACATCTTCTTGATCCAGTCATATATTTTTGGGCATTTGGATTGTTTCCAAAGCTTAGCTATTATAAATAGTGCTGCTATAAACATAGGGGTGCAGGTGATCTTTGGAATTAATGTTTCTCTGTCCTTTGGGTAAATACCTAGGAGTGGAATTGCTGGATCATATGGAAGCTCTATCTTTAGTAGGTTGAGGAATCTCCACACAGCTTTCCATAGTGGTTGGACCAGTTTGCACTCCCACCAGCAGTGTAGGAGAGTTCCTTTTTCTCTACATCCTCACCAACATTTGTCGTTGCTAGTTTTTTTAATATGTGCCATTCTCACTGGTGTGAGATGGTATCTATTGTAGTTTTGTTTTGCATTTCCCTGATTGCAAGTGATGTTGAACATTTTTTCATATGCCTGTTGGCCATTTGTATTTCCTCTTTGGAGAAGTTTCTTTTTAGCTCTTCTGCCCATTTTTTGACTGGATTATTTTCTTTGTTTTTGTTGAGTCTCATCAGCTCTTTGTAGATTTTTGAGATCAGTCCTTTATCATTAGTGTTGTGTGCAAAAATGTTCTCCCAGTTGGTGGGGTTTCTCCTTGTTTTGGTTATTGTCTCTTTTGCTGTGCAAAAGCTCTTTAATTTGATGTAGTCCTAGCTGTTGATCTTTGCCTTCACTACCACTGCTTTGGGTGATGTGTCTGTAAAGATGTCTTTGAGGTGCATGTCATGTAGTGTTTCGCCTATATTTCCTTCTATATATTTTATGGTTTCAGGTCTTATGTCTAGTTCTTTAATCCATTTTGAGTTGGTTTTTGTGTATCGTGTGAGATAGTAGTCAAGTTTCATTCTTTTGCATGTAGTGACCCAGTTTCCCCAGCACCATTTGTTAAACAAACTTTCTTTGCTCCAGTGCATATTCCTTGCTCCTTTGTCAAAGATTAGTTGACCATAAATCTGTGGGTTTATTTCTGGGTTTTCTATTCAGTTCCATTGGTCCGTGTGTCTGTTCTGGTTCCAATACCATGCAGTTTTGATGATTATGGCTTTGTAGTATAGTTTGAAATCTGGGAGAGTGATGCCTCCATTCTCTTCTTTTTTTTTTCAGGAGGGTTTTGGCTATTTGGGGTTTTTGGTGGCTCCATATGAATTTCATCGATTTTTTTTTTCTATTTCTTTGAAGAATGACATTGAAATTTTAATTGGAATAGCATTGAATCTGTATATTGCTTTTGGTAGGATGGCCATTTTGATAATGTTAATTCTTCCAATCCATGAGCAGAGGATGTCTTTCCATTTCTTTGTGTCTACTTTTATTTCATTTAACAGTGTTTTATAGTTTTCTTTGTATAGGTCCTTTACTTCTTTTGTTAGTTTGTTCCCAGGTATTTGATTTTTTTGGTTTCAATAATAAAATGAATGGTTTTCTTGATTTCTTCTTCTTCAGATTTATTGTTTGTGTATAGGAAGGCTACTGATTTTAGTGCATTGATTTTGTATCCTGCCACTTTACTAAAGTGATTGATTAGTTTAATTAGTTTTTCTGTGGAGTTTTTGGGGTTCTCTATGTATATTATCATATCATCTGCGAATAGTGATAGTTTGACTTCTTCCTTGCCTATTTGGATTCCTTCTATGTCTTTCTCTTGTCTTGTTGCCATGGCTAAGACTTCCAGTATTATGTTGAAAAGCAGTGGTGAGAATGGATATCCTTGTCTTGTTCCAGATCTTAATGGGAATGCTTTCAGCTTTTCATCATTGAGAATGATACTGGCTGTGGGCTTGTCATATATGGCCTTTATGATGTTGAGATATGTTCCTTGTATCCTGAGAATTTCAAGGACCTTAATCATAAATGGGTATTGTACTTTGTCAAATGCTTTCTCAGTATCTATGGATATTATCATATGGTATTTATATTTCTTTTTGTTGATATGTTGGATTACATTGATTGATTTTTGGATGTGGAACCATCCTTGTATTATCATGGTTTTGATCAAAAAATTTTAGTAATGTCTACAAATATGAGTTTTCTACTAACTCTAAATGAAATACCACTACTCTCTAAATGTTCTATAACATCTACAGGGTCAGTGAAGGAATAATATCAAAATCATCCATTATATTATTCCATGTATTTTCTCAGAAATCTCTTTTATATACATGGATAAGAAATAACTCAAAAAACACCATGATTTTATGTCATATGGTTCAGGGTCACTATTTTTTCAGCACAAATGTTTGTATTCTTTCAAATTCTCCTAGAACCCAAAAATAAACCCACACTTATATTGGCAGTTGATCTATGACAAAGGAACCAAGAGTATACAAAAGGGTAAGCAAAGTCTCTTCAACAAAGTGTTGGGAAAACCAGATAGCCACAGCAGAAAATGAAATTAGACCACTTTCCCACACCAGATACAAAAATTAACTCAAAATGGTTTAAAGACTTGTACATAAGACCAGAAACCATATAATACATTGGAGAAAACACAGTCTCAGACCCAAGGTTAAGAATAACCTTGGAAGAATAAGAAAAAGGGTAAAATTGTTGATATGAGAAACAGGATTTTAATACAGTCAGTTACTTAATTATGCAGAGAAGTTGAAATCAAGAAACAGAAATACAAAGAGAAAGTTCCACTTCAATAATTTGATAGAAGTTTCACAATTTCTGATTCTGAGACCTAAATACTGTGATCATGAGTGTTTCTTAAACTCGGGTGTAATTGGCCATTTTATAGCTGTTATCAATAAGAAACTTTTCAGAGCCCCCTTTATGTCTTTATTTCTCAGACTGTAGATAAAGGGGTTCAACATGGGTGTGACCACAGTGTACATCACTGAGGCAATTACACTTGACAGTGAGTTGTGGGTAGCAGGAGAGCTAAGATACACTCCTACACTGGTACAATAAAATAAGGAGACAACTGAGAGGTGAGATGCACAGGTGGAAAATGCTTTATACTTTCCCTGAGCTGATGAGATTCCACGGATGGAGAAAACTATTTTAGAGTAAGAGTACAAGATACCAGTGAGGGGCGCACCGGCCAGGACAACTGCAGCCAAGTGCATCACTGTTTCATTGATGGAGGTGTCAGAACAGGCAAGTTGAATTACCTTATTGAGTTCACAGAAAAAGTGGGGGATTGCCAAGTCTGTACAGAATGATAGTCGCAACACCATTAAACTTTGTAATAAGGAATGCAGGGCACTCATGATACAGGACACCAGAACCAGCAGTCCACAGAGCCGGGGGTTCATGATGACTGTGTAGTGCAGGGGGTGGCAAATGGCCACATAGCGGTCATAGGCCATCACAGTCAGGAGAAAGTCATCCAACACAGCAAAGAATAACACAAAATATATCTGCGTGATGCAGCATTCATAGGTTATGACTTTATTCTTTGTCTGGATGTTCAGCAGCATCTTGGGGATGGTAGAGGAGGTGAAGCAGATGTCTACAAAAGACAGGTTGGTGAGGAAGAAGTACATGGGTGTGTGGAGGTGGGGGTCAAAGATAACAGCCAGGATGATGAGCAGGTTTCCAGAAACTGTGACCAGGTACATAAAGAGGAAAAGCCCATATACAAGAGGTTGTAGTTCTGGTTCCTTTAATAATCCCAGAAGAAGAAATTCCGAAATCTGTGTACCATTTCCTGGTTCCATGTGGTGGAGACAAAGACTAGAAAAGATTAAAAAAAAATTTAAAATAAATATTAGGGCCTCCCCGGTGGCGCAGTGGTTGAACGCTGGGTTGTGAAGCTGCCCGCAGCCTCTGCAGCGCCGGTTCGATTCCCGGCTGCTCCCCGGCCACCGGAGGAGGGTCCCACATGGCACGCAGACCTCTCCTGCTGCCCGCTGCTCCCCTCAGCAGTGTACCTCGGTCCTTCTGCCTGCTCTGCTCCCTGCTCTGGCTCTGGTGAATTCTCTGACCCTCCCATGCTTCTGACTGTACCCAGTGCTTGTATAAATAAATCTTTAAAAAAAAAATACTAAATACTAAAAGTTATATTTTGAAGTCAATAAATAAATATATATTTGTGTGAAACTGTTCCTTTTAGAGTAGTTCATCTGTCTATCTCTGAAATTCCTGTTCTACTCAGCAATTCCCCAAATGTCATATGTCCTACAGTCTTATTAAGAAATTCTTTCATACATTTAAGGAATGTATGTGAGTACCAACTTTCTCTAGGCAAAAATAATATAGTAAGAAAAAAAATCCCCATCCTTTACTGATTTAGAAGGAAAATACACAAACAAAATATATCCCATTTCAAATGGTGACCTGGTGTTATAAAGAAACAGGATGGTGATGTGGGTGTTATTTCTGCCAGGGTGATCATAAAGAATTAGCAAACACTGTGGCACATGAATAGTACCTTGGTGAAGAAGGGGCAGGAGATGCTATCATCTAGAAATTGTGTGCACAGCAGGGGAAATGGTGAGTGCAAAACTCTTAATGTACTTGTTTCAGATAGTCAAGACTCACACATAAGCCAGTGTTTCTAGAGGAATAATCAAGAAGGAGCATAATGAGAGATGGGGTCAAATGTTAGGGAAAGAATTGGTCTCCCTATTGATACTGAAACCCATGACACAGTTCCTTATGACATGTTTCTTGCACTTTCTTGATTTTGTTTCCAAGGAATGTTTGTTTTTTAAATTGAAGTAACTATTGGTTTACAATACTGTATATACTTTAAGGAAATGCATTCACACCTCTTCAGATTTATGTTACCATACCACACTTACCACCAAAGTGCATGTAGTTCTTCTACTACTTGGTAGGATGTCTTCATTATAATGGTAGTTTCTTTCACTGTGCAGATGTTTTTAGTGTGATATGGTTCCATTTATTTATTTTGGCTTTTGTTTTGCTTGCTGTTGGTGGCAAGGTCCCAAAGACATCACTGAAGCCGAGGTAGTAGAGTGTTTACCTATGTTTTCTTCTATGTATTATATGGTTTCTGGTCTTACATCCAAGTTTTTAACCAATTTTGAGTTAATTTGTGTATCTGGTGTGGGAAAGTAGTTCTAATTTCATTTTCTGCTGTGGCTGTCTGGCTTTCCCAACACTGTTTGTTGAAGAGACTTTCCTTATCTTTTGGTACACTCTCGCTTCCTTTGTTATAGATCAACTGCCCATGTAAGTGTCTATTTATTTTTGGGTTCTCAATTCTATTCCATTGGTCAGTGTGTCTACTTTTATTCCAATGCCATGCTGTTTTTATTACTATTTACCTTATAGTATAGTTTGAAGTCTGGGAGTGTGATGCCTCCATTCTTATTCTTTCTTGTCAATTGTTTTTGCTATTCAAGTTCTTTTATGACTCCATATACATTTTAGCACTGTTTGCTCTATTTCTTTGAAGAATTCAGTTGAAACTTTGATAGGGATTGCATTGAATGTATATATTTGTTTGGATAAAATAGACAATTTAAAAATATTAATTCAGTCATTACATGAGCATGTAATATCTTTCTTTGTGTCATCTATTTCTCTTAGCAATTGATGTCTTATAGTGTTCATTGAATATGTCTTTTACCCTCTTTGCTAGTTTTTTCCTAGGTATTTAATACTTTTTGGTACTACAGTAAAAATGATTGTTTTCTCTCTCTTCTAGTTCATAATTTTTACATAGGGATGCAACAGACTTTTATTAATTGATTTTATAGACTACCACTTTACTTATTGTTTCTTATAGTTTTTCAGTGGAGTCTTTAGGGCTGTCTAAGTATATTTTCAGGCCATCTACAAATAGTGATTCTTGTGAATACAAATTAATCCACTCCTTATTTCTGCCTGGTTGTTAACTTTTTGGCACTTTTTTTTTGTTTTTAATTAATCAATCAATTATTTATTTATTAAATTTTTAAAAAAGATTTATTTATTTATTTATACAAGCACTGGGCACAGTCAGAAGTGTGGGAGGGTGAGAGAATTCACCAGAGCCAGAGCGGGAAGCAGAGCAGGCAGAAGGACCGAAGCACACTGCTGAGGGGAGCAGCAGGCGGCAGGAGAGGTCTGCCCGCCATGTGGGACCCTCCTCCGGTGGCCGGGGAGCAGCCGGGGATCGAACTGGCGGTGCAGAGGATGGAGGCAGATTTGCAACCCAGTACTCAACCTTTGTGCCACCGGGGAGACTCCTGGCACATTTTTTTTAAGGATCACATTTTGGCATACCTGAGCTAAAGTGTCCCTGCCCTGAGAATTGCTCCTGGTCTACTACATTTATCTCTTGTCTCCTGGGGCCACGTTACTTCAATGTTCTTCACACACCCAGCCACAGTAATTAGGAAAGAAATTATATGACCTACTGTCCAAATTAGATATCCTTTACAAAATAATGTAGAAATAATACTAAAATTTCCTTTATTTATAGAAATAAAGAAATATTCCTTTATTTCTGCATTGGACTATGAAGAATAAAAAATGTTTAATAAAGTAGATGATCCCAGAGAGTTTGTGAAAAAGAGAAACCTTTTTGGCTCTGGCAGTATTCCAACCCAATTTAAATTCTCCTGATGACCCGAATAACAAATAAGGTAGCAAAATGAATTTGTCCAAAAGACAAAGGAGTGATATCTTTTATGGTGTCAACACCTTATGATTAAATTTCATAAATAAACTTATCAACATGAAGCAAATCTCCAAAAATAAGGAAATATACAACATTCAACAATGAATGTTAAAGATAAAATGGTGAAAACTCTTCTAAATGATGTTAAATGCAAATATTTGGAATCAGTAAATCATGACTGGGATGCCGATTTTACCCCTTATTAGCTATTTGAACTAGGAAAACCAACCAAACCACTTCAATTGTTAATATCATCATCTGTGTAGTGGGGATAGTGGTATCCATCCCCCTAAGGTGGTTGATGAGTTAACCACTATATGCAAAAAAACCCAAAAAACAAAAAACCCTACGAAAACCAAAAAACTTGGCATGGCACCTTCCTGGCAGTAAATGAATGGTATTCACTGGTGATGAGAAGAGGTTGATTTTTTTCCTTCTACCTCTGCAGTGTCTTCTCCCCAACTCTCAGTTCCCAATTTCACAGCCTTATTTCAGTTCCTTATTGTTTCTCCAAACTTTCAAGGGCTGGAAACCATCTATCTTCACATTTACCACAGAGACATCTTTCTATATATTAAACTGGTCATGTGACTCCCTGACTTTAACCATCCTTAGTAACCAAAAGTCTGTGGCATCAGACATCAGTCTGACTCTTCATTACTGAGCCTCCAGTTTAGCTCTTGGTGATGCTTTGCTTTCACCTCATTCGTTTCCCAAAGTTGACTGACTTGCAGCCATACCACTGATTCAAAACTGCATTTAAGCGCCTATTTCCTTTCACATGGGATCTTACTCACTGGTCTACTTGGACTTTTCCACCGTCTTCAAAACTCTGTCTCAACTTTTAGATGCCTCTATGAACCTAATTTTTAAAACATTCCCATGGAAAAAAGACACTTTGTCTTGCACTTAATTTTGACATTGGGGCTATCATTGTGTAATTTTCATCTAATTCTATTTTTCCCAGTGAGTACCTTGAGGCATATAGTAATGATATAATACTTCCACTCACCTAGCTTAGTTTGGAATAGTAGCTGAATAAATATTCCTTGAAGGAATACGATAATTTATCCTCACAATGAGAGAAATAAGAGAAAAAAAGGCAGTGAAATGCTAACATGGGTGTGGAGGTCATGAGGTCATGTGAGAGGAATATTTTTCACATTCTGTGCTGGGGACTTATTAGAGCATGGGACTATAGTTTAAGAAAAACAAATAGAATATAATAACTAAAACACAGAAGAAAATATCAGAGTTCATCATACATAGTAAAGGGGCATACCAAATCAATTTATGGTTTGTGTAGTTCAGGTGTGTGTGTACGCACATAGATATGTATTTGCATATCTTTAGGAACGCACATGTTGGATCACAGTGTAAGATATACTTATGCAGAACCCTACAGTAAAGTAGATTTTTAAGAGAATTCAATTTTTGCTAATGAGGGAAAAGCGATATGAATAAAGAGTTCAGTAGGAGATCCAGTTTGCAAACAGGACAGGCAGCCATTGTGGGAACTAACATTTCCCTCAGATTAAGAGACTGAACCTTTACTGCTCTACTTGACTTATCTAGTCAAGTGGGATTCAGGTCTCTGATGGTTATGCCTGAACCTATGGGACCACATTTGCTTTTATGGCCCAATTGCGGATGAGGCTGGCCTTCCTCTCATTTTTCTTTGTGGCATTCTTTCACCACTCATTCAGGTGGTTAGATACAAATATAACTATAAAATATAGAATGAAAGTTTAAATACTTCAAAATGAGTCACTGAATCAAGATTAAATTGTCAAAACTTGAAAATAAAATCCCATCATGAAGGATTTTCAAAATTGTGGAAGAAGCACTGTTTAATTTGATGTGATATAAAGAATATGTATTGAAAATGCAATACAGCTTACAAACAAAATTAAAAAGTAATGGAGAGAACACTGTATTACAGAAAGATTTGCCCATTTATTTTTTTCAAAACTGCACTGATACCGTGTAGTTGGTGAAAACAGCCTTAATACCTTGTTTGAAAGAATGAAATGAGAAGCAGCGACAAAATCTCTCTGATGCCACTATGTAAAACTAAAGGCCTCACCCATAAAACTAAAGGCCTCACACATAAAACTTACAATAAAGCAAATGCCTGACTAACCTACAAACATATTCAGACTCACAATGAAATAACTGCAAAATAAAACTCTTTATCATACCTTTCTAAGATATTAAATAGTATTTTTTTGTATGTGACAAGGCAGCGTGCACACAGATACTGTAGGTATGCTGTGTGACTGCCAGGTAATGTTTGCAAGCAAAGAAGTCCTTGGTATGAATTATTCTCGCTGATATGCAAACATAGTTGCATAAAATTTTACCTATAGCAAAAAATTTTCAAATCTCTCAATTTAGTTGATATTGTTCCATACCAAATATTTTATCTTCTACCCTGACATGCAAAATAAATAATTTCTACTTATATTGAAAGCACTTGAGGCCCCATTCTTTCTTCTAATTGAACTTCCTTGTATCATTTACGTCAACAATAACCCCTACGTTGCTGAGTTGAAAGTAAACCCTAAATTGCTTTGTATTTTTAGCAAAAACAATAAATACATCAATTCAATAATCAAGAAAGGAAGAAGCATAGCATAGTCATACTACCTCTCAGGTTGTCACAGGCAAATGCTCTTAACCCACCTTCTCCGTCACTGTTACCCAAATATACTGAGTTGTTGGACTCACCTTGGTGGGATCTCTGAGAGAAAGGACTCTCTGTGGATGTCTGAATTCCTCCTTGGAAGGTAGATGATGGAGACTGAAACTCAGATAAGAGAGGAGAAATGAGTGAAGCACTAACCTCTGAGGAAGAGTTAGGAACTAAAATAAACAAACAAAAAATAAACAAACAATAAAACATGCCTAATCCATCCAAAGTTACACACACAGAGAATGGAAGATAATAGCAGCTCCCTATATCTGCTCATTAGGCATATTTCTGTCTTGGCCCCAACCTCTAAGCACTTGACTTCCCTTTGGGACACTGTCTTGATAGAAAGGAAAAATTTCCTAGTGATTCTTGTTACCAAGAGACCAGGTTAGAAGTCAAGTGCATTCAGTTTTTTTAAACTTTCTCCATGAACTCACCATACTTACAGAGGTCTAAGTTACCTAGCACCTTATCTCAACTCTGAGTCAGTTTTATCAAGTCAAATCCAAGAAACCTGTTAGGACAAGGCATTGAATTTTGATGGGAACTCAGCCCATGTTATTTTTCTTTATCTGAATTCCATTGATTTAAAATCTTTGGCACCAAACTCCATGCATTTATGATACTTTTGCCATAACAAATATGAGTAATTTCATACTCAATATCACGAGATGTCATTTCCTTACTACACATGTCTGTTAAGGATAGAATATATCCTTATATTTTTTTTAAATGCACTATTACTTGACCTTAACACCTTACAGGTATTGTCTGATTTAATCTATTTTTCAGTCCATTGTATGAGATAGTACTATAATGAATTCCATTCTCCAGTGTGGAAATGAAGCTTGGAGAGGTTTAATGTCTGTTTAAATTTATAGTAAGATGGGGTCCTCACTAAAATTTGTCATGATGTTTTCAAACTCTGGGGCAGTAGCTCTCAACAGAGATGAATTAGCTCACGTAGATATTTGACAATATTTGAGGGGATGCTGCTAAAAACTCTGAAATTCAAAGGATAGCTCCTAACACAAATATTATCCTACCCCAAATATCAACAGTAAGAAATTGAGAAAACCAACCTAGACAAGCAGTTCTCCAACTTCAATATGTGTAGAACCACCCAGATTCTTAGAATAAATGCAGATTCTGATTGAGTAGGTCCTGGTGGACCTAACAATTCTGCATTTCTAGCAAATGCTCAGTGACAAGGCTGTTCTATTAAGGCCCTTTAAGAGAAAGGTGTAGGTAGAATTAGTTCTTCTCAATCAAAAATCATCTTTGCATATAATTTTGAAGAATTATTGTATTTGTTCATCATCCAGAACCTGTGATAAATTATTTTACATAAAGACCCTTGAATGTCATCAAATTATTCATTTTTAAAAAAGAAATGGCAGCATAAATTCCTCCAAAGATATCCACATCCCAATTCCCAGTACTGTTGAATACGTAATTTTTTGTAGCAAGGAGGATTAGGTTATCAAATGAAAATGAATTACCTGACTGTAGGGTAAGGTAAAAGGTATCAGGCTTTTCTGCCCTTCCGCCATCAGGATAGATGAGAGAGCCCTGTGATCCTGGGTGCATGCCTGATGGCGGGCACCTGAAGTGGGTACACCTGCGCTAAAAGACTGATAATATAAGGGTGGTGCAGCAGAGTGCGGTGTGGTGGTAGTGCGGTGTTAAGGGTGGAGGAGTGGAGTGTACGGAGGAGTGTTGGAGCGACTACAAACCATGGCGAAGAGCATGTGGCTGCTAGAACCGTTCATAAACCTGCTCAGAATGGGTTGGTTGCTTTACAACTGGCGTAGTCGGCAGGACGGTTCGAGGCAGGACAGCTCTATGCAGACGAAACCCTTTGAAATCTGGAGAGGGATCCCTGGATGGCCGGCCACGAGCAGATGGTACCCGGTGGCCGACCTCCTCGCCCAGTGGGCACCTCCCCAGGAATGGCCAGAGGTAGATGGATCCCCGGGGCAGTTGGAACAGGCCCTGTATGAAATAGAAGAAACCCTGAGTGGATGCAGTGCCCGCGAGGCGGCAGGAGCCGTGGGATGGGTGTTTCTCACGGCTCTGCGAGAGTCCAGGCGGAAAGAGCAATCTAGGATCCAGCAAGTACTGGATGAGATGCGAGAAGAGATGCGAGAAGAGATGCGGATACAGCAACAACATTTGAGGATTCTGGAGGAAGAAGTTCGGAGAAACCGACCCACCCCTCCGGAGATGCCAGACTCCGTCTCAGGAAGGAAGGAGAGGGAGGCTGGCCCTTTGCGCGAATCACAGCCGGTGGTGGCAAACCAGCCTGCGACTCCAGAGATGCCTGACCCCTGCTCAGGAGAGGAGGAGAGGGAGGCTGAACCTTTGCCCGAGTCCCAACCGGCAGTGGTAAACCAACCCGCCACCCCGGAGATGCCGGACTCCTCTGGAGAGGAGGAGGAGGCCGGGCCCATGCTCCGGGCCCGCCCGGTGGTGACTCAGAAAATGAAGCGGCAGCGACCCATGGCCCCAGGGGGTCAGGCAGCGGGACCACCACAGATGACGGAATTTACTACCTACAGACCTTACACCCAGGCGGAACTGGTGGACTTGGGCAAACAGTTCTGCCAGAAACCAGGGGAACCCTTGGCAGCCTGGCTGCTACGTTTATGGGACCTGGGGGTGGATGGGATTATTTGCACGGCTCAAGAGATGGAGAGACTGGCCTCCGTGACTTCACACCCATCCTTGCGACAGAGGCTGCAGAACAGCCGGCGGTATGGCCAGGGCGACCACACCCTCCTGGAGTGGATAATGGCTGCCATACGGACAGTATGGGCTGATGCGGGAGATGTGCCGGAGACAGTAAGCGGATGGCAGACGTACGCCGAGCTGGTGCAGGTACTTCGGGAATTGGGGATGCGGCAGGCCATGTTTAATGTGAATACGCGTGGTCCTGACGACGAGCGTTTCACAGCAGGAATGAGAGACTTGGTATTAAAGGATGCCCCCTCCTCTACATTTGGATCCCTCATGGCAGTACTAGCACCCTATGTGGGACGTCAGATACATGACGTCACCACCATGATAGCCAGCTTGGGAGAAGTTGAGAGCCGGCGCTCTCAGAAAGGAATACGGGTAGTTTCAGAAAGGTCAAAAGGAATGCCAAGGAGGGCAAGGAGGCCTCTTGGCATCACAGAACCTATAAAAGTCACCCGTAAACAAATGTGGATGGATTTAATAAGAGCAGGCGTAGATAGCACTAAAATAGACGCACAGCCCAATGCATATTTATTGGAATTATGGCAGCAGCTGCGAGAAGACCAGAGGTTCACACCCATGAGAAGGACTGCTGCTCAAGGGGAGCCTGGAAACCCCAGGCCTCAGGCACGCGCCCTGCGGCTGGAAGACCACTTGCTGCCAGCCCCGTCCTCGGGTGATGGCCTGATATCCTTTGAATAGGGTGAGGGCCAAGGAACCCGTCCACAGGGGACGGGCGGGGACCGGAGGCCACATGTGGAGCTTGCCATTCACTGGTCCCCGACTAACGTACAAAGGGTTTTAGCGCTAGTAGACACAGGAGCAGAATGTACTCTGCTCTATGGAAATCCGGAAAGATTTCATGGGTCTACTTGTTATATTGATGGCTATGGAGGCCAGAGTGTCAAGGTGACAGCAGTAAAACTATCTCTGGGGATTGGGCGATTACCCCCTAAAGAGTATAAAGTGTATGTATCGCCCATCCCGGAGTACATCCTGGGGGTGGATGTACTACGTGGCTTATGGCTAGAAACCACAATCGGAGAGTTTCGCCTTAGAGTGCGAGTGGTAAAGGCAGTGGTGAGAGGACATGCTAAGCATCCGCCCCTACAACTGCCAGTCCCTAGGCGAGTGACTAATACCAAGCAATATCGGTTGCCCGGAGGCTACAAAGAAATTACAGGCACAATATCAGAGCTGGAGAAAGTGGGCATTGTGCGTACTGCCCACAGCCCCTACAATTCGCCAGTGTGGCCGGTGAAGAAGCCCGATGGCTCTTGGCGCATGACAGTAGATTATCGTGAATTGAATAAGGTAGTTCCCCCCTTGCATGCTGCAGTGCCTTCAGTGGCAGATTTGATGGATCGTCTGAGCCACGAGCTGGGAATGTACCATTTTGTAGCTGATCTGGCAAATGCTTTTTTTTCCATAGATATAGCCCCAGGAAGTCAAGACCAATTCGCCTTCACCTGGGAAGGCCGGCAGTGGACATTCACTGTGCTGCCACAGGGATACCTGCACAGCCCGACTCTGTGTCACGGGCTGGTGGCAGCAGATTTGGCCCGGTGGGAAAGGCCATCTTCAGTGCGTTTATACCATTATATTGATGATATTTTATTGACAAGTGACTCTCTTACAGATCTGGAAAAGGCAGTACCTCTCTTATTAACACACCTGAAAACATGCGGCTGGGCAATCAACGAAAGCAAACTGCAGGGGCCTGGACTGTCAGTTAAGTTCCTGGGAGTTGTTTGGTCGGGTAAGACAAAGGTTATCCCTGAAGCTGTGATAGATAAAGTTCAAGCTTACCCCACTCCAACCACAGTGAAGCAGCTGCAAGCCTTTCTGGGTCTGCTGGGTTACTGGAGGGCATTTATACCTCACATGGCCCAGCTCTTATGGCCCTTGTATATGTTAATACGTAAGGGAGCCAGGTGGGATTGGTCAGCTGAGGCAGACACAGCATTTGCCACGGCCAAACGAACTATAAAGACTGCTCAGGCCTTGCAGGTTTTTGACCCAGCCCGACCCTGTGAGCTCGATGTACATGTTACTCAGGAAGGGTTCGGGTGGGGACTCTGGCAGAAATCAGAGAGGCTACGACAGCCTATTGGGTTCTGGTCCCAACTCTGGAAGGGGGCTGAGGTTAGGTATTCCTTAATTGAGAAACAGTTAGCTGCGGTATATGCAGCCTTACTAGCCACAGAAAGTATAACTGCCACAGCCCCTGTCTCAGTGAGAACCACTTACCCAATAGCTGGATGGGTACGGGACTGGACAACAAAGCCCCATAGTGGCACTGCTCAAACGCCCACTTTGGCGAAGTGGGGGGCATACTTAGAACAGCGCTGCACCCTGTCAACTAGCCCCTTAAGGGTGGAGTTGCAGGAGGTTCTTGGTCCTGTGACATATACTAGTATGGAACCAAATTCAGAAGCCTGTATAGAAGCCGAACCTGAAGCTAGTCCCTACAAGGAGGGTCGAGCACCGATTCCAGCAGAGGCCTGGTATACAGATGGCTCCAGCCGGGGCCAGCCAGCCTCTTGGACAGCGGTGGCTGTACACCCAGAAACAGACACTATCTGGTTCGAAACTGGGACGGGACAGAGCAGCCAATGGGCTGAACTGCGAGCAGTATGGATGGTGGTGGCCCATGAGCCTTCCCCTGTAGTAATCTGTACTGACAGTTGGGCTGTGTACAGGGGTCTGACACTGTGGATTTCCACATGGAATTTAAATGACTGGACAGTTATGCATCGGCCATTGTGGGGCCAGGCCCTATGGAAAGATCTATGGGATCTGGGGCATCAGAAGCAGGTGACTGTTTATCATGTCACAGGACATGCCCCATTAGCCTCACCAGGCAATGATGAGGCAGATACCCTAGCCCGGGTTCGATGGCTTGAAACTGCTCCAGGGCGGGATGTTGCGCAGTGGCTACACAGGCGCTTGCTCCACGCAGGGCAGAAGACAATGTGGGCCACTGTACGTGCCTGGGGTCTACCTGTAACTTTAAAAGAAATCCAGACTGCATGTGAAACATGTGTAGTATGTTCTAGGACTTACCCCCGGAGACCTTTTGCATCTACAGGCCAGGTGTTGCGGGGGCAGGTACCCCTGACACGCTGGCAGATTGACATCATTGGACCACTACCTCGCTCCGATGGACAACAATATGCTGTCACCTGTGTGGACACTGCTACCGGGTTATTGGCAGCTTACCCTGCTCCACATGCGGACCAAAAGGCAGTTTTGGCAGCACTGGCACGCCTATGTGCTGCATATGGACGTCCGCTGGTAGTGGAGAGCGATCAAGGGACTCGTTTTACAGGAGCCCGGGTGCAGCAGTGGGCCAAGAACATGGGTGTTGAATGGAAGTTTCACACTCCCTATAATCCCAAAGCTGCAGGGATTATAGAGAGGTATAATGGCCTACTGAAGCAAGGACTAAGAGCCACTGCCCCCACTCAGACGCTGGCCGGGTGGAGCCGACGTCTCTGGGAGGTGTTGCAGACATTGAATGAGAGGAGCAGGAGAGGCGGCCTGGCTCCAGTGGAGGCATTGCTACATCGTGCCGCTGCTCCCATCCAATTACAAATAAAGACGTCAGACATCTTATTAAAACCGGGACTTGGACAGCAGGGCAACATCCTATTGCCAGCCCCAACTGGAGTGGACCCAGGGCAGACTGTGGACTGGGAATGGCCCTGGACAGTGAAGGCTCCCCACATGCGGTGGGTGGCTCTGATAGCCCCTTGGGGTCGTGGCCTGGAGGCCAATTTACAGATAAAACCATGGGTGAGTGCGCAGTGGCCGCCACGGGTGCGTGTTACCCACCCTGGAGTGACAGATCAGCAGGCAATCCTCAAGGGGACATTTGTAATAACTCTGTGGCCCATTATGAGCTCTCCACTCCTGCTGCATGTAGAACCCACTGATGCCTCTTCACTGGCAAAGCGAGTGTGGTATTCACGCCCTGGAAGGCCACTGATGCCAGCAACAATATTGTCTTCGGATGCCAAATTGGCATGTATATTGCCCGATGGGAGGGATCTCCCATTGCTGGTACCGGTAACTTCTCTGTCCTTCCGCCCCTAGGAAAATTAAGTTTAGTCATTTTGTGGTGTGTTTGCTTTTGTGGTCCAGGGCTGCACTGTTTATGTTTGCTTAAAAAAAATTGTACATACGTAGACTATGTGGCAGAAAACCCTGAGGGGGTGGACTGTAGGGTAAGGTAAAAGGTATCAGGCTTTTCTGCCCTTCCGCCATCAGGATAGATGAGAGAGCCCTGTGATCCTGGGTGCATGCCTGATGGCGGGCACCTGAAGTGGGTACACCTGCGCTAAAAGACTGATAATATAAGGGTGGTGCAGCAGAGTGCGGTGTGGTGGTAGTGCGGTGTTAAGGGTGGAGGAGTGGAGTGTACGGAGGAGTGTTGGAGCGACTACAAACCACGGCGAAGAGCATGTGGCTGCTAGAACCGTTCATAAACCTGCTCAGAATGGGTTGGTTGCTTTACACTGACTTTAAGATGATTAGTCCTAATTATCCATGTTGGTTTAAGGTAATTACACTGATTGTATCAATGTTGGAACAGGAGGGAGAAGTGTAGATGTCAGAGATAGATTTGAAATTGCTATGCTGCTGACTTGAGGATGAATGAATGGCCATGGGCTAAGGAACATATGTGGGCACTACAAACTGAAATAGGAAAATTAGTGGATATTCCCTGTGTCTCCAGGAGAAATCCAACCTTTAAAACATCTTTTAATATAATTTTTACTTAAGTAACATTGCATTAAAAATTATATAAGTTTCAGGTGTGCATCATTATTAATCAACACCTGTTTTACTGTGATTTCACCACTAAAAGACAAATTCAACTCTTCATTTTTTATTACCCAATAAGATCCATTTCAAGTTCTCACTATCAGAAGAGCAAAAGTATAAATTTGTTTCTTTTAAGTCATGAGTATGTAAATCATTTATTTAAGTACATTGTTTTATATCCTTGTTAGTGTTTTGACAGTGCAGGATCAGGTGTGGTTGCTATAACCTGCCCACCACAAACCCCTCATTGTGTTCTGGCTCTGCCTGTTCTCAACATTCCCCCGCCCCCTATGGATGCCTCAGATAGATGGTCAGCTCTCAAGGGTTTGCTTTAAAGGTTGTCTTTGTCTGACACTTTATTTAGTTTCTCTATATTCTACATATAAGCGACACCATCTGGTATTTATCATTCTCCTGCTGGCTTATTTTGCGTAGCATAATCCCTTCCAGCTCCATCATGTTGCTGTAAAAGGCGTGAGTTTACATGCAATTTGCAGCAATATGGATGGAACTGGAAGGGATCATGCTCAGCGAAATAAGCCAGAAAGAAAAAGAAAAATATTGGATGATCTCACTCATAGCAGGAATTTAGAAAACCTAAATAAGGGACCAGGAAAAAGACTAATTATAATAAAGAAAAATCAAAATTAACAAGCAACTATAAGCCAGAGACACACTAATGGGGGGGTGGTGGAGAAAAAGAGGGATCAGGGTCAAAATAAGGGGAGTGGGAATTGTAGGGGGAATATAACCAAAATGAATATGCATACACTGTGCAAAAATGAAAAATGATGTAAGAATTATATAAAATAAAATATTAAAAACAAAACAAAACAATGAGGCTCTGATGCATGCTATTTGAAAGAAGCCAGACACAAAAGCTAAATACTTTTTGATTCAATTTATATCAAATGTCCAGATTTAGCAGGTCCATAAAGAAAGAAAGAAATAGTTATTGCCAGGGTTTGGGGAGTAGGGGCCGATAAAGTGACTGCTAATGAGTATGGGATATCTTTCTGGGTAAAATAAAAAATGTTGTGCATTAGATATGGATGCTCAATTGTGTGAATACTTCAAACACCACTGAATTGTAAAGTTTCCCAGTTTTATGGTATATGAATTATGTTCCGATAAATGATAATGAAATTTAAAAAACAAACAAAAAAAATGGTGTGAGTTTATCTTTCTGATTGCTGAATAGTGTTGCACTGTGTATATGTACCACATATTTTTGACCCACTCATTTTTTGGGGGGTGCATTTAGGTCACTGCCATAGCTTGGCTATTGTAAATAGTGCTGCAATAAACTTAGAGATGCAGGTTCCCTTTCAAATTAGTGTTTTCATGTTCTTTGCCTAGATACTTAGGAGTGGAATTGCTGGGTGATAAGGAAGATCCATTTTTAACCTTTGAGAAACCTCTAAATTGCTTTCCATAGCGGGTGAATTAGTCTACATTCCCACCAACAGTGTAAGAGGGTTCTATTTCTTCCGGCACTTGTCTCTGGTCTTTTTGATATGGGCCATTCTCATTGGTCAGGTGGTATCTCATAGTGTTTCGCATTTGCATTTCCCTGATTGTAAGTGATGATGAACATTTTTTCATGTACCTATTGGCCACTTGTATGTCTTTTTTGGAGAAGTGACTGTTTAGCTCTTTTACCCAGTTTTTCGTTGGGTTATTTGTTTTCTTTTTGTTGAGTTGTGTGATCTCTTTGTAGATCTTTGATATCAGTCCCTTGTCAGATGTATATATCCTCCCTTTCAGTAGGGTGTCTGTTCATTTCAGTTTTGAGTTGATTTTTGTGTATGGTGTGAGATAGTGGTCTAATGTCATTCTTTTGCATGTGGTAGTCCAATTTTTCCACACTGTTTATTCTAGAGGCTTTCCATTTGTTCCAATGTATAGTCAATGTTTTGTATCATAAATTAGTTGTCCATATCTATCTGGACATATATGATTTTATGTCTGGGCTCTCAATTCTATTCTATTGGTCTTTGTGTCTGTTATTGGTCCAGTACCATGCCATTTTAATTATTATGGTTTTACAGTATAGTTTGAAGTTTGGAAGTATGATACCATTTCCCTCCCTCCTCCTTTTTTTTTTTTTGTCAGTGTAGCTCCATTTTGGTTATTTGGGGTCATTTGCGGTTCCATTTGAATTTCAGTAATAGTTGTTCCATTTTTTTGAAGCATGCTAATGAAATTGGGATTGCATTAAATCTGTAAAAATATTTGGGTAGGATTGTAACAGGGTGGTCCCTAGGAAAGGGGGAGGTTCCAGGTTCCCTGCCCCACCCAAATGGAGGGTGGAGCTGAGCAGGGAGAGAAGAAGCTGCAGAGGAGACTGAGGAAGGAAGGAACAGGATGGAGAGCCAGAAGGAGACCAGGAGGAGGCACATGGAGCCTAGAGACACGTGAAGAAACTGTGCTTGTCTTTTGGTGGTGGACTGGGTGACACAGATGTGGGTGAGACCTGTGGAGAGGTGACAATGGCAGCTTTTATCTTGATTCTGATTTTGCTCTTTTCCTTCCGGGCTTGTCTGGTTGTTTCTGACCCTTTTCTGTGGGTTCCCACTGGAAGATGCTTTAGTCTTGTGGCAGGCTTTGGGGCCTTGCTCTGGGCCAATCCCATTTGGATGGAGTTTTACCCACGAGGAGACGGGTAACTTTGGGTGCTTGATTTAGAAACTAGATTCTTTGCCTTTCCTGTATTGTTTCCTAATTGTATTAAAGTTCCTTCCCATTAAAGTCTCACATGTTTTGTGTTGATGCGGCGGATGGCAGAACCCATTTAGAATAGGCAGGTTTGTGGGGTTTGGGCTGCCCCTCTCCCTGCCCTGTAACAGATTGTCCATTTTGACAATGTTGATTCTTCCAGTTCAAGAGCAGGAATATCTTTTCATTTCTTTATGTCTTTTTCTGTTTCTTTTATCAATAGATTATGGTTCTCCTTGTAGAGGTCCTTCATCTCCTTTGTTAGATTTATTGCTATGTTTTTAATTTTTTTGGGTGTGATGGCAAATGGGATTAAAAAAAATTTCTTCCTCTTCCTCACAGTCACCTCTTCCTCTAGGTGACTGTGTACATATAGGAAGGAAATTGTTTTTTGTGTATTGATTTTGTAACCTGCCACTTTGCTGAACTGGTTTATTGTTTTAACTGATTTTTCTACGGAGTCTTTATTAAAGTTCTCTATGTATATTATCAAGTTATTTGCAAATGATATCTTTATTTCCTCTTTCTCAATATGCATTCCTTTTACATCTTTCTCTTGTCTAGTTGTTCTAGCTAGGACTTCCAATACTATGCTGAAAAGTAGTGGTAAGAGTGGTGATTCTAAGTTAATTTAATGATAAAACATAAAACATGTCAAGGAATGCTTATATGAAGATATATATTTCATAATCTATGTTTTCCAGTGACTAAAGTAGGCAGTGTAGGAGTGGAATTGCTGGATTATATGGTAGCTCCATTTTCAGTAGTTTGAGGGCTCTCCACACAGGTTTCCATAGCGGTTGGACCATTTTGCATTCCCACTAGCGTGTAAGAGAGTTCCTTTTTCTCCACATCCTCTCCAGCATTTGTAGTTGGAAGTTATTTTAATGTGGGACATTCTCAATGGTGTGAAGTGGTATCTCATTGTGGTTTTGATTTGCATTTCCATGATTACAAGTGATATTGAACATTTTTCATATACCTGTTGCCCATTTGCATTTCCTCTTTGGAGAAGTGTCTTTTTAGCTCTTCTGCCTGTTTTCTGACTGAGTCATTTGCTTAGTTTTTGTTGAGTCATGTGAGCCCTTTGTAGATCTTTGCAATCAGTCCATTATCAGCTGTATGGAGTGCAAATATTTTCTCATATTAGTAGGGTGTATCTTTGTTTTGGTTGTTATAGCTTTTACTGTGCAGAAGCTTTTAGTTTAATGTAGTCCCAGATGGTTATCTTTTTCTTCACTTTCTGTGCTTCAGAGGATGAGTCTTTGAAGATGTTTCTGACATGTAAGTCATGGAGTGTTTTGCCAATGTTTTCTTTTATATATTTTATGGTCTTATGTTCAAGTTTTTTTTTTTTTTTACCCATTTTGAGTTGTTTTTTGTGCATGGTGTGAGGTAGTAGTCTAGTATCATTCTTTTGCATGTAGTGGTCCAGTTTTTCCAGCACCATTTATTGAACAGACTATCCTTGTTCCATTGCACAGTCTTTGCTCCTTTGTCATAGATTAGTTGTCCATATATGTGTGGTCTTATTTCTGGGTTTTCAATTTGATTCCATTGGTCTGTGTGTCTGTTTTTATTCCAGTTTCGATTATTGTTTTTATTCTAGTTTTGATTATTATGGCTTGTAGTATAGGTTGAAATCTGGGAGTGTGATGCCTCCATTCTCCTTCTTTTTAGTTAGGAGCACTTTGGTTTTTATGATTTTTGTGATTCCATATGAATTTTAGCAGTATTTGTTCTATTTCTTTAAAGAATGCCATGGCAATTTTTATCAGAACTGCACTGAATTTGTAAATTGCTTTTGGTGGGATGGCCATTTTGATAATGTTAAAATCTTCCAGTCCATGTGCAGGGGATGTCTTTCCATTTCTTTGTGTCTTCTTCTATTTCTTTTAACAATGCTTTTTAATTTTCTTTGTATAAGTCTTTCACCTTCTTTGTTAGGTTTATTTTTTATTGAGGTAACATTTGTTTACAACACTGTATATGACTTAGGGGTATAGTTTTACTTCTCTTCAGATGTATGTAGCCACACCACAACCACTATCAAATCATCTACATTACTCCACCATAGTCATTTAGGACTACTTTTGATGTCCAAAGTATGCAATGCAATATTTTTATGGTGGTAAAATTCAGATAACATAAAAGTAGTCATTATAACCATTTGAAAGTGTATAATAATTCTGTAGTATCGAGTGCATTCACAATGCTATATGAAAATTTAGTTCCAGGGCCTCCCTGGTGGCGCAGGTGGTTGAGAGCAGCACTGTGAATCTGTCTGCAGCCTCTGCAGCACCGGTTTGATCCCGGCTGGCTGGTGAGGGTCCCACATGGCGCGGCAGATCTCTCCTGTCTTGCCCACTGCTCCCCTCAGCAGTTTATTTCGGTAATTCTGCCTGTTGTGTTCCCTGCTCTGTCTCTGGTGATTCTTCTCACCCTCCTGTATATCTGCCCTGTACCCCGGTTCTTGTATAAAAATAAATAAATCTTTAAAAAAAAAAGGAAAATTTAGTTCCAAACTTTATCACCCCAAAAGGAAACATTATACCATGAAACATTCACTTATCTTTAACTTCTCTAGCCCTGCAACCATTAATCCAACTTCTGTCTGTATGGATTTGCCTATTCTGGGTATTTCATACAAAGGAAACCATATAATATGTAGTTTATTATTGTCTTCTTTCACTTAGGACTACTTCCCATTTTTATGCCCCATTTCTTTCTGCCTGGAGGCTTCTTATCTTGAAAACTCTTAATTCTTCCTTGAGATTTATTCCAAATTTCCCCCTAATTTTGGATACCCTGTTTTTTGTCTCCCTCTTATTTACCCCCATTGATAGAGCTGGACAAGTTTAATTGTACTCTATCTATATGATGTCACCTATTGTGTGGTTTTAAATTTATTTATTTTGTGTATATTGTCTCTTTGATGGCAGGGGTAATCTCATCTCTTCTTTCATTCCAGAACATAGCCAACAGTTACTATATGTTTAACATATATGTTTAACATATAGTAATTATTGATAATTATTTCCTGAATGAATAAATGAATGAATGAGTTTGAACTGAAACTGATAGTAATAAAAGGAGAAACAGATAAAGTTTGTGTGAAAGATACATAGGAAGGAAATGGAAAAAAGGGCATCAACTACTGTAGTGAATGTCAAAAACAAAGGAACCCAAGAAGCAGTAGGCTGCAGTTGATACTAAAGTTATTTACAAGTTCAAGGTCTTAAAATTGGGAGCATTTTGTTGAAATTTTATCTCTTTATCCATGTTGGAAATTTTGGAAGGTGATGCTGCTGAAAGTGATTCACCCCGCATACCTCATTTCTTTACGCGTATGAGGATATTCTGACTTCCCAAGGTGAGATTACTGGAGTTTACTCTCAATGGTTCTGTTTCTTCCATGAATAATTGTTAAAGATGAGAGGTTTGCCTTCAGAAGGGGTTAAGGGATAGAATCAGTTAATATCTTTGGGAGATGCAGTTGTGCTTCCTTTGCTATTGGTTGAGCCAAATTACAATATAATAATTGTACAATATAAGGCAAGCCTTACAATGTTGGAAGCTTCCAGGATGGAATAACTTTGTGCCTCACTAAATAAAATGCTCTATTATTACTTTGTGCTGTGAGGATGAAGATTCTCTAGAAGTTAGGGAGCTAAAACAAAGTAGACTTGATTTTGGTAGTCATACCCCTTGGGGGTAGCTACGGATTCCAATGTATATCTCTGAACCAACACCAGGATCTTTCCCTTATATGTGCTCTATACAGCAAGTTATAAGAAGGGACCCTGTATATTTAAATGTATTTAACTCATCATAAACCTGAATCAAAGGGTTGAACAAGATTTACCAAATTCTTAGGACTTTGGCTCAGAAATTTGAAAATCATCAAAAGTTCTTTATTACATTGCATCTCAGTATGTTTTGTATTTTAATTATCTGTACTTTTGCTACCCCTTTAGCTAAAAAAAATTAATATGTATTGTTAGTATCAATCATTGTTTACACTTTCATTTGTCTTACATAAATTTTATAAAATTTCTAAATGTAGTCAAATATACTCACTTCTTTTAGATATTCATATTCTTTCTAAGCTTTTTATGTGATTTTTAAATTTTTATGCATTGTATTTTATTTTATTATTTTTTATCGTGTTTTTTTTAAGATTTATTTATTTATTTATACAAGCACTGGGTATAGTCAGAACGCGGGAGGGTGAGTGAATTCACCAGAGCCAGAGCAGGGAGCAGAGCAGGCAGAAGGACCGAAGTACACTGCTGAGGGGAGCAGCGGGCAGCAGGAGAGGTCTGCACACCATGAGGGACCCTCCTCCGGTGGCCGGGGAGCAGACAGGGATCAAACTGGCACTGCAGAGGCTGCGGGCAGCTTCGCAACCCAGCGCTCAACCGAGGTGCCACCGGGGAGGCCCTGCATTGTATTTTAGAAAAAGAAATATGTCTTTTGCTCAGTTTTAAAAAAATTAAGATATTTCATTGTTACACTATAAATGATTAGCTTTGGTATGATCTTATATGCCCTAGAGAGCATGGTAAGTCTTTTGTGCCATATTTTTTTTTTTTTTAATGAACGTTATTATTACTCATTTATTTTTGTTAATGTCATTACCTCCTCATAGCTAGCTTTTTCAGGATATTTACTTATAAATACAACAGCGATGAAAAAATATAGTGAAAATATATACAATTTCATAAAATCCCAAAGGCTTTCTAAATTCGGTGCTGCTTTTACTACTTAACAGGAGGCCAAGGGGACACAGGATTTTTTCAGAACCTGAGGGAATCCGCTGTTGAGGGGCTCTGTCACCCTGGTCTGGTTTAAGTGAACAGTCCTGAGATGTCAGAACAAGATCAGACAATGAGAGTGTGTTTCATTCCTGCGGAAGTCACTGTGTGTTTCGCGAGCATATTTTGCACATTATATTTCAAGCAAGTTCCTTCAGATGACAGTCAACATTCAACTGAATCTCAAGATGTAAATAGGTCAAACTTTCTCTTTAGTGTTTGCTTCAACTTGTATGGAGTTTGGGATTCTACTTAATGAATTTAGGAGACTAGGGAGATGTATGTAGTATGGTTTTTAAAGAAATGGACTGTGTGCTGTATTTTTAATTATCTACTTTTTAATATCTAAACATTTATAGAAGAGGTTACCTAACATCATTTCTTTCTATAATCATTTTATTTTTGGTGCCAATTTGTTTATCCAGATAAGCTTTAGAATCAACTGTTCTTGTGGCAAGAAAAATAACATGAAATTTTATAGGAATATTACATTAAAGTTACATTTTAATTTAGAAAGAATGGACATTTTTATTATATTCATATTTTCATTCCAACAACAGGCATTTAATTCTATATATTTTGGCCTTTTGGGGGATATTTCTGTATTTCTTTTTAAATGCATATTCTGAAAATTTATTGACAACTTTTAGTGTACTTTAGGTTTGATTCCATTAAGGTATCCCTCATATTGTATCTCTGATTTTGCTATCATATTGGGAAAACCTTTTATTTTTCTGTGTTTATGAAGTATCATGCCAGTTTTTAGATTTTTATTATTATTTTTAAGATTTTTTTCTAAAGTTCTAATTTCTCCAAAATGTTATTTTTTTGAAGTAACAGTACATTATAAAATTATATTAATATCAGGTGTGCATCATTGAAAATCCAAATGTAGATATACTACATTAACTTCACCTCTAAAAGTACAATTCTATCTATCACATGTAACTGTTTCCTTTTATACCTTGATATCCCCCTTCCTCCTCTTTTAGTAACCATTAATTGGTCTTATAGTCTAAAAGTTTATTTTTGCTTCAGTTAGTTCATCCTCTTGTTTTTCTATACACTGTGTATATACACACACAGTGTTAGTCTTTATCCATCTGACTTATTAAGCTTGTTAACCTCTAGTTTCATTCCATTTTGTTGCAAATGGCAACATCTCAGCTGCTTTTTAAATAGCTGAGTAGTACTCTATTGTGTGTAAGTACCACATTTTCTTTAAGCATTTGTCTGTTGATGGGTACTTAAGTTCCAACTCTTAGTTAATCTAAGTATTTCTACAATAAACAAGAGGGTATATATATGACTCATTGAATTAGTAATTGAAAACATTTATTTCACTTTAGGTCTTATTACATTGATTTGATATTTCATTAAATTTATGGCAAGAGTAGGAATTTTTATTTTTCTTTCTTTCAAAGTAACAACTCCAGAACTTCTAATTTAACATGATGCTTACCATGATTTGGGATTTAAAAATCATATTATTTAAAGTAGATGACTAAATGTTTAATGGCTAATGGTTTCTTCAGTAAAATATAATGTTCAATCCTATCTTCACATTTCCAAAAAGATTTCAAACACTAAATGTGTAACAAGAGACCATCAAGGTATCAGAAGGCACATAAATGCAGCTATTTCTGAATTTGCAAAAAAATTGCAGAAATAAAAAAATTAGTAATTAGACCACAAATTTTAAATTTATGAATTTGAGAAAATGTGCCTTTCAGAAAATTAGAATGCAAAACAAAATATATTTGTCTGATTAAAGTTAATACTTTTAATCTATAAAAGCTCCATTAGAAAACAAAGTATAATACATTACTGGTTGTAAATAATGGATTGGTAATGATAATTCTGTTATAAGTGGCAATGACGTTAGTAATGCCATAGTTACAAAATAAGTGTGTAAACAGTTGTAACTACGTTAAAGTATATGACTTAGAGGTTTGTGGTACATAGTGGTGCAATCATTTACTCACTATGGTCCATTCTCCCTGGTGTTCTTTTATCCCCTGGGCTTGACCTCCATTGTTCATTACACCTCCCAATGAAAATTTCCCCAATTTTGAGGTGGGGTTCCTTCATCTATCAGGACAGAAAGACAATTTTTGCTAACCATCTGAGTCCCAAGTAAAGAAATCTGGACCTTAGCCAAGAGAAAACAAAATCATTCCAATTAACTTTGCCTCAACTTGTGTTGTTACTCCTGAAGGTGCAATATAAGGAAAGTTGAAGTTATGTAGTGAGAGAGGCATAGTACGTTGTGGATCACTGGTCATACAGGGGGGACTCTGTAAATATCTACTGGTCAAAACAAGTACAGTAGATGTACCTTAGTATTCCATTCCAGAAGGCATGAGCCATCTTTTTCATTTAACAAGAGAGTGATTTTAAAGTCACAATCAAGTGGTTTTTTTTTTTTTTTTTTTTTTTTTAAGAAAACAGTCTTTGAGAGACTGATTTCAGCCCAAAGGATAATCAACAGGTTAATACCTTTCCCACCGGAAAGGCAGACCTATTGTGAAGTCCACTATGCTCATGCCATTATATCAAGTGTTATACCACCCACTTTATCAATGCTTTATTGTGCAAACCATTACTTTTTCTCCTTACAGTATTGCTGTTCTTGTTGCTACTGAAGTATGCTCTAAAAACAACTTCATGAAATCCACATGGAATGAAAAAAACGGAAATTCTTGAGAATGTTGCTGACTAAAATGTGCAACTTTAAAGAAAATTTTTTTTACATCATTGTTCATTTTTAAACAGTATTTGCTTCTACCCACACCCTCAGGTTGAGTCCCCATGAATTCCTTCACCAATGCACCCATGCACCATCACCATAGTCCCCTGTGGTGATAATAATTACTTCTAGCTCCATCCATGTTGCTGTGAATGGCATGAATTTATCTTTTTTGATTGCTGAATAATATTCCATTGTGTATATATGCCACATCTTCTTGATCCAGTCATCTATTTTTGGGCATTTGGGTTGTTTCCAGGTTTTACCTATTGTAAATAGTGCTGCAATGAACATAGGTGTACAGGTGTTCCTTTGAATCAATGTTTTTGTGTCCTTTGGGTAGATCCCTAGTAGTGGAATTGCCGTGTAGTATGGGAGCTCAGTAGACTAAGGAACCTCCAGACAGCTGTCCAGAGTGGTTGGACCAGTTTGCACTCCCACCAGCAATGTAGGAGAATTCATTTTTCACTACATCCTTGCCAACATTTGTTGTTGCTTGTTTTTTTTTGATGTGTGCCATTCTTACTGGTGTAAGGTGGTATTTCAATGTGGTTTTAATTTGCATTTCCCTGGTTATCAGGGATGTTGAATATTTTTTCATATGCCTGTTGGCCGTTTGTATTTCCTCTTTGGAGAAATGTCTTTTAAGTTCTTCTGCCCATTTCTTGACTGGATTGTTTATTTTGTTTTTGTTGAGCCCTATGAGTTCTTTGTATATCTTTGTGATCAGTCCCTTATCAGTTGGCTGGAGTGCAAAGATTTTTTCCCAATCAGTGGGGTGTCTCTCTGTTTTGGTTAGTGTCTCTTTGGCAGTATAGAAGCTTTTCAGTTTGATGTGATCCCACCTGTTTATCTTTGCTTTCACTATCACTTCTATGGGTTGTGAGTCTTTCCAGATGTTATTGCGATGTATGTCTTATAGTGTTTTACCTATATTTTCTTCTATATATTTTATGGTTTCAGATCTTATGTCCAGTTCTTTTATCCATTTTGGAGTTGATTTTTATGCATGGTGAGAGGTAGTGTTCTAGTTTCATTTTCTTGCATGTGGAGGTCCAGTGTTCCCAGCACCATTTATTGAACAAACTGTTCATGTTCATGTTCTATTGCATAGTCTTTGATCCTTTGTCAAAGATTAGTTGTATATATAAGTGTGGCTTTACTTCTGGGCTATCTATTCGGTTCCATTGGTCTGTGTGTCTGTTTTTGTTCCAATACCAAACTGTTTTAATTATTGTGGCTTTGTATTATAGCTTGAAGTTTGGAAGTGTGATACCTCCTTTCTCCTTTGTTTTCGTCAGTAGGGCTTTGGCTATTCGTGTTTTTTTTTTTTTTTTTTTTTGTGGTTCCGTATGAATTTCATCATTTGTTCTATTTCTTTGAAGAATGTCATTGAGATTTTGATTGGAATAGCATTGAATCTGTATATTGCTTTTGGTAGGATGGACATTTTAATAATGTTAATTCTTCCACTCCTTGAGCAGAGGATGTCTTTCCATTTCTTTTGTCTTCTTCAATTTCTTTTAACAGTGTTTTATAATTTTCTTTGTATAGGTCTTTCACCTCTTTTGTTAGGTTTATTCCCAAGTATTTGCTTTTTTTGTTTCAATTATAAGAGGGATTTTTTTTTATTTCTTCTTCAGATTGTGTATAGGGAGGCTACTGATTTTTGCGTGTTGATTTTGTATCCTGCTACTTTACTGATCTGGTTGATTATTTTGAGTAGTTTTTCTGTGGAGTTTTTAGTGTTCTCTATGTATATTATCATATTGTCTGAAAATAGTTTTACTTCTTCTTTTCCTATCTGGATTCCTTGTATGTCTTTCTCTTGTCTTATTGCCCTGGCTGGGACCTCCAGTATTATATTGAAGATCAGCGGTGAGAGAGGACATCCTTTTCTGTTCCTGATCTTAAAGGAAAGGCCTTCAGCTTTTTGCCATTGAGAATAATATTGGTGGTGGGTTTGTTGGATATGGCTTTTGTCATGTTAAGGTAGGTTCCTTGTATCCCGAGAATTTCAAGGGACTTCATCATAAATGGATGTTGGACTTTATCGAATACTTTCTCAGCATCTATTGATACGATCATATGGTTTTTATTTTTCTTTTTATTGATGTGTTGGATTATACTGATGGATTTTCATATGCTGAACCATCCTTGTGCCCCTGGGATGAATCCCACTTGATCATGGTGTAGTATCCATTTGATGAGTTGTTGGATTCTATTGGCAAGGATTTTGTTGAGGATTTTTGCGTCAGTGTTCATTAAGGAGATTGGCCTGTAATTTTCTTTTTTTTTGTGCTGTCTTTGTTTGGTTTTGGTATTAGTGTAATGTTGGCTTTGTAGAACATATTTGGTAGTATTCTTTCTTTTTCAGTTTTTTGAAATGTTTGTGTAGGATAGGCACTAGTTCAGTGCTGAACGTTTGGTAGAATTCATTTGTGAAGCCGTCTAAGCCTGGACTTTTGTTTTTGGGGAGTGCTCTGATTACTGCCTCAGTTTTGCTGCTTGTAATTCGTCTGTTTAGTTGTTCTATTTCTTCTTTGTCCAGCTTTGGATGATTGTATTGTTCTACGAATTTGTCCATCTCTTCTAGTTTGTTAAATTTGTTCGCATATAAGTGTTCATAGTAATCTCTGGTTATTCTTTTGATTTCTACTGAGTCTATTGTGATTTCTCCTCTTTCATTTATAATCCTATTTATATGTGTTTTCTCCCATTATTTCTTTTTAAGCCTTGCTATAGGTTTGTCTATTTTTTTTTTCCAAAGGACCAACTTTTGGTTCATTGATCTTTTGGATTGTTTTTTTAATTTCTATTTTGTTTATTTTTGCTTTCATTTTTATTATTTCCTTTCTTCTACTGGCTTTAGGGTTTTTTATTGTTCTTTTTCTAGCTCTTTGATATGTGAGATTAGGTTGTTTCTTTGAGTTCTTTCTTGTTTCTTGATGTGAGCCTGTATTGGCATATATTTTCCTCTTATTACTGCTTTTTGCTGCATACCATATATTCTGGAAATTGGTGTGTCCTCCTTGTCGTTCAATTCAAAGTATTTTTTAATTTTTTCTTTGATCTCCTCATTAGTCCAGTGTCCTTCCAATAGTGTGGATTTCAATCTCCATGAAGTGGGAGGGTTCCTTGTTTCCCTTTCATGATTGATTTCTAGCTTGATGCCTTTATGATTGGAGAAGATAGTAGGAATGATTTTGATCTTCATGTATCTGTTGATGTTTGCCTTTTGGCCAGCATGTGGTCGATTCTGGAGAATGATCCATGCGCACTTGAGAAAAATGCGTACTCTTTTTTTTGGGGTGTAGTGTCCTATAGATATCTATTAAGTCCATGAGTTCTAAGTTTTTATTTAGGGCTTTTTGTTTAATTTTTGTCCCATTGATCTGTCCATTGGTGAGAGTGGGGTGTTGAAGTCTCCCACTACATATGTATTTTCTTTAATGCTTGTTTTCAGAGCTGATAATGATTGTGTAATATATTATGGTGCCCCTTCATTTGGTGAGTATGTGTTGATGAGTGTTATATCTTCCTGATGTATTATCCCCTTGATCATAATGTAGTGTCCATCTGTGTCTCTTTTTACCTTTTTTAATTTGAAGTCTATTTCATGTGTTATAAGTATGGCTGTTCCTGCCTTCCTTTTTGGTCCATTTGCTTGTATGATTGTTTTCCATCTTTTACTTTCAGTCTATGTTTATCTTTTGTAGTTAAATGTGTTTCCTGGAAACAGCAGAAGGTTGGATTTTGCTTTTAAATCCAGCCTGCTACTCTGTGTCTTTTTATTGATGAGTTTAATCCATTCACATTTAGAATTAGTATTGATATGTTGGAATCTGTATTTGCCATTTTTGGGATTTTTTTGTGATTTTATTCCTTGCTTTATCCTGTTCTTCTTGATCATTCCTCTGTTTGGTTTTGGCTTTCGGACTTGTAGAATTTTTTGGAGTAGGGGTTTAGTTGTAATGAATTTCTGGAGTTTCTGTTTGTCTGAGAAGGTCCATATTTTTTCTTCAAAGAGGAAGGAGAGCTTTGCAGGGTAAATAAAAGTATTCTTGGTTGGCATTTGCTGTGTTGAAGTTTGCTGAATATGTTACTCCATTCCCTTCTTGCCCGTAATGTTTCTTCAGAAAATCTGAAGTTAACCTGATTGGTTTTCCCTCATAAGTTATCTGTCTCTCTCTCTTTTTTTAAAAAAGATTTATTTATTTATTTATACAAACACTGGGTACAGTCAGAAGCGTGGGAGGGTGAGAGAACCCACCAGAGCCAGAGTGGGGAACAGAAAGGCAGACAGACTGAAATCTACTGCTGAGGAGAGCAGCGGGAATGGCAGGAGAGGTCTGTGTGCCATGTGGGACCCTCGCTGGTGCCCGGGGATCGAACTGGCGCTGCAGAGGCTGCGGGCAACTTCGTAGCCCAGCGCTCAACCACTGTGCCACCAGGGAAGGCCCAGTTTTCTGTTTCTTCCCCCTTGCCAGTTTCATTATTTTTTCCTTGTCTTGGACTCTTGCATGCTTTACTATTATGTGTCTTGCTGTAGTTTTCTTTTCATTGTGGTAATTGGTTGTTCTTTTCACTTCTTGCATGTCTATATTCATCTCCTTTTTCATGCTTGGGAAGTTTTCTTCAATTATCTCCCTGAATAATTTCTCAGATCCTTTGTCTTCCTCCTCACCTCTGGAAGGCCTATAACTCTTACATTTCTTCTCTTCAGAGAGTCTGATAATTGTCTAACAGTGTCCTCATACTTCTTCATTTGCACCTCTCTTTCTTTTCTCTTTTGGCTCTTTTTATTTCTGTATCTTTGATAGTACTGATCCATTCTTCCATTTCATGGATTCTGTTTACATTGCTTTTCCCAGAGTTCTTTATCTCCTCTAGTAATCTTTTAATCTCCTGCGTTTCTTTTCTTTCCTTTCTTAAGGTGTCAATTTCATTCTTAAGTTCAGTGATTATTTGTCTCAAATCATTTTTTTCCTTTTCATTCTCTTTCTGCTTTTTAATCATGATGATCATTAATTCTCTATCTGATAGGCCGAGAAGTTCTTCCATATCACTGTTAAGCTCTGGTGACTGTATTTCTTCTTGTGGTGTGTCCTTCTCCTGAAGCTTGATTGGTTTTTTATCTTTTTTCTTTTCCCTGTTGTTTGCTTTCTAATTAGTTCTATGCATTGGGACATTGTGCCCCTGGTGTTGGCAGGCATCTCTTTGGAGTGCTCCTTTAGGGCTGTCGGAAACTGTTTACTAGACTGAGACCAGCACTGGTAGGCTAAAACTCCACCAGCTTGTTGATGCTGTGTTGCTAGGCACTGTCCCTTACCGTTCCCTCCCTCTGTATTTACTCAGTTCCGACAGGGAATCAGGTATTTGGTGATTTTGTTCTGGTCAAGAGGTGGCGCCAGAGACCCATACTTGCTGACCTGTGCTTTTTCCCAGTGGTTCTCTGAGAAATGGGGGTTTGAGGGTGGGTGGAGGGGGGCACCTCAGTACAGGGGCTCTTATTCAAGCTGGGTGCTGTGTCTGCCCCGTGTTCACCTGGTGGTGTGTCCGCAGCTGTATGGATCCCGCGCTCTGAATTCTGCACTCTTGGTCTCAGTGTCTCAGTTCCCTCTGTACTTGCTGACCTGTGCTTTTCCCCTGTAGTTCTCTGAGAGATGGATCCTGCGCCTGGCTCTCAGTTCCAGAATGGGTCTTCCCTTGCTCCACACCTTATTTCGTTCTTACCCCTGTTTGCGTGGCCCACCCTCTCTCAGAACCTGAGGGTGTTTTGGGGCTCCCTGGTTTCCAAGTATCAGGATGTTGGTGATTTTGTTCTGGTTGCTAGGTGATACCAGAGATATTTCCTAGTGTCCTTCCAGAACTGTTTTTTTCCTCTGTGGGCCCAGTGAACGGAGTGGGGGTGGTGTGGAGTGCCTCAACGGTATGGGGGTGCTGTGTCTGCCCCGTGCCCCACCATCGTGGGGATCCCATGCCCTGAATTTCATGCCCTGGGTCTCAGTTCCGAAGCCCTCAGATACAGGATGCAGGCTATAGCCCAGTTCAGTGTCTGGAGAAATGGTGCCTTTTGCACCCTACTCCCATGTCTGGGGTGCCTGGTTTCTGATTACTCAGTGAGGGTCATTCACCTCAGTGACGACTCCCGCACATCTCCCCACAAACCTAGGTCGTGGGTGTGGGGACCTGGGCAGCCAAGATCTGTGTATGCTTTTTGAGGGTGCTGCTTTTCTGTGCAAGTTTACCGGATGGCCATGGACTATTTGTAGGTCTCTGTGGAATCCTTGTTTTCCTCTAATGGCACCTGGAGCCATTTGCTCACTTCCATGGCGATTCCCACACAGTTCTCCACAGTTCCTGTTCATGGGGTGCAGTACCTGCAATCATTCCTGTCCACTCACAGTCCCGCTTGATGTGTAATTTTTTCTCATTGTTGTTTTTTTCTTTCTGTTGGTTGGACTGTACCTGCATTGTAGGTGGGGGAGGGAGTAGGGTTCTGAGCTTTCTTCTCTTTTTGTCCTCTTTTATGGCAATTTTCCTCTTCGTACAGTTTGCCAGAGTCATCAGTTTATCTTCCGTGTCCTGGTTTTCACAGGTACCTGCTGCTTTTCCTCCCTATTAATTTTTTTTTTTTTAATGGGAGGACTTACTCGTAGCGTTTCTCCACCGCCATGTTGATCCCAACTCTGGTTCTTTCTATTTCTGTATCTTCAAGAGTACTGATCCATTCTTCTATTTCCTCAGTCCTGTTTTCACTGCTTTTCCAAGAGCTCTTTGTCTCTTCCAGTAATCTTTTAGTCTTCTCCTTTTCTTTTATTTCCTTTCTTATAGTCTCATTTTCATTCTTCAGTTCATTCTTCAGTTCATCTCTTTATACTTTCTAATCATAATGATTATTAATTCTCTATCTGACAGGCAGAGAACTTCTTCCATCTTGTTGAGCTCTGGTGACTGATTTTCTTTTTGTGGTGTGTCCTCCTCCTGCGGGCTTGCTTGGTTATTTATATTTTTCCTTCTCCCTGCTGTTTGCTTTCTAATTTGTTCCCTGCATTGGGACATTGTGGTATTGGTGGGCATCTCTTTGGATTGCTCCTTCAGGGGTGTCAAAACTGTTTGCCAGACTGAGATCAGCACTGGTAGGCCAAAACTCCACCAGGGTGTTGATGCTGTGGCTGTGTTGCTGGGCACTGTCTCTTACAGTTCCCTCCCTCCATATTTACTCAGTTCCAGCAGGGAATCAGTTTGTTGGTAATTTTGCTCTGATCACTAGGTGGCGCTAGAGACCTGTACTTGCTGACCTGTGCTTTTCCCCTGTAGTTCTCTGAGAAACAGAGTTGGGAGGGGAGCACCTCAACACAGGGGCTATTGCTCACACTGGGTGCTGTGTCTGCCCCATGTTCATCTGGTGCTGTGCCTGTGTGGATCCTGTGCCCTGAATTCTGCACTTTAGTTCTCAATCTCAGGGTCTCAGATCCAAAATGACGGCTTTCAACCTGTGCAGTGCCCACTGTTATGGCACATCCCACACCCTGAATCCTGTGCCTAGCTCTCAGTTCCAGAATGGGGTCTTGCTCCATGCCTTGTTTCCCTTCTTACCCCCCATTTGCATGGCCCACCCCCTCTCAGAGCCTGAGGGTGGTTTTAGAAACCCTGGCTTCCAACTATTAGGAAGTTGGTGATTTTGTTCTGATCACTAGGTGACACCAGAGATCTTTCCTGTTCCAGAGCTGTGCTTTTTCCCCATGGGTCTCTGCGGAACTGAGTGGGGGTGGCATGGAATGGCTCAACAGTGTGGGGTGCTGTGTCTGTGCTGTGCCGTGTATCGTGGGGATCCCATACCCCGAATTTCGTGCCCCGGGTCTCAGTTCTGAAGCCTTCAGATCTGGCACACGGGCGGTAGCCCAGTTCAGTGTCCGCAGAAACGGCACATTTTGCACCCCGCTCTTTGCCCAAGTGCCTGGTTTTTGATTACTCAGTGTGGGTCATTCACTTCAGTGATGGTTCTTATGTGTCTCCTCTCGAATCTAGCTTGCAGGGGGCGCAGGGACCTGGCCAGCTGCGATCCACGTATGCTTTTCAAGCACGTGCACTTTTCTGCACAAGCTTACTGGCTGGCCTTGGGCTATTTGTAGGTCTCTGTGGAGTCCTTTTTTTCCTCTAAAGGCGCCAAGAGCCATTCGCTCACCTCCACGGAGATTCCTGCACTGTTTTCCACAGTTCCCATTCATGGGGTGCGGTGCCTGCAGTAGTTCCTTTCCACTCACAGTCCTGCTTGATCTGTAGTTTGTTCTCGCTGTTGTTGTTTTTTATTTTTTCTTTCTGTTGGTCGGAGTGTGCCGGCTTTGTGGGTAGGGGATGGTAGCAGGGTTCTGATCTTTCTTCTCTTTTCATCCTCTTTTATGGCAACTTTCCATTTTGGGCAGTTTGCCAGAGTCGCCCATTTATCTTCCATGTCCTGATTTTCGCAGGGACCTGCCGCTTTTCCTCCCTATTTACTTTTTTGTTTTTTTATCGGAGGACTTACTTGCTGTGTTTCCCGGCTGCCATGATGAAAAAAGTCAGCCTACCAGATCTTATGGGATACAGCAAAAGCCATATTAAAAGGGAAATATATAGCAACACAAGCCCACATCAAGAAACAAGAAAACCCCCAAATAAACACCCTGTCTCTCAACTTACGGAACTTAAGGAACTTAAAGAAGAGAAAGAAACCAAAAGCCAGCAGAAGAAAGGAAACAATAAAACTTAGAGCAGAAATAAGTGAAACAGAAATTAAAAAAAGATAGTCCAAAAGATCAATGAAATCATTTGTGTATAGGAAGGCTACTGACTTTTGCGTGTTGATGTTGTATCCTGCCACTTTACTGAACTGATTGATTAGTTGAATTAGTTTTTCTGTGGAGTTTTTGGGGTTCTCTACGTATATTATCATATCATCTGCAAATAGTGATAGTTTGACTTCTTCTTTTCCTATTTGGATTCCTTGGATGTCTTTCTCTTGTCTTATTGCTCTGGCTAGGACTTCCAGTATTATATTGAAAAGCAGTGGTGAGAGTGGACATCCTTGTCTTGTTCCAGATTTTAATGGAATTGCTTTCAGCTTTTCACCATTGAGAATGATACTGGCTGTTGGCTTGTCATAGATGGCCTTTATGATGTTGAGGTATGTTCCTTGTATCCCAAGAATTTCAAGGGCTTTTATCATGAATGGGTGTTGCACTTTGTCGAAAGCTTTCTCAGCATCTATTGATATTATCATATGGTTTTTATATTTCTTTTTGTTGATGTGTTGGATAACGTTGATTGATTTTCGGATGTTAAACCATCCTTGTGTCCCTGGAATGAATCCTACTTGGTCGTGGTGAATTATCTTATGGATACATTGTTGGATTCTGATAGCTAAAATTTTATTGAGGATTTTTGCATCAGTGTTCATTAGGGAGATTGGCCTGTAGTTTTCCTTTTTTGTGTTGTCCTTATTCGGTTTTGGTATTAGTGTAATGTTGGCTTCATAGAACGTGTTTGGTATTGTCCCTTCCTTCTCAATTTTTTGGAAGAGTTTGTGAAGGATAGGCACTAATTCATCTCTGAATGTTTGGTAGAATTCATTTGTAAATCCATCAGGTCCTGGGCTTTTGTTTTTGGGGAGGTTTTTGATTACCATTTCAATTTCGCTGCTTGTAATTGGTCTGTTTAGGTGTTCTATTTCTTCTTTATCTAGTTACCTATACACAAACAATAAATCTGAAGAAGAAGAAATAAAAAAAACCATCCCTTTTATTATTGAAACAAAAAAATCAAATATTTGGGAATAAATCTAACAAAAGAGGTAAAGGACCGATACAAAGAAAACTATAAAACACTGTTAAAAGAAATAGAAGAAGACACAAAGAAATGGAAAGACATCCCCTGCTCATGGATTGGAAGAATAAACATTATTAAAATGGCCATCCTTCCAAAAGCAATATACAGATTCAATGCTATTCCAATCAAAATTTCAATGTCATTCTTCAAAGAAATAGAACAATTATTGATGAAATTCATATGGAATCACAAAAAACCCCGAATAGCCAAAGCTCTCCTGAAAAAAAAAGAAGGGAATGGAGGCATCACACTCCCAGACTTCAAACTATACTATAAAGCCATAATCATCAAAACTGCATGGTATTGGAACAAGAACAGACATACAGACCAATGGAATCGAATAGAAAACCCAGAAATAAACCCACAGATCTATGGTCAACTAATCTTTGACAAAGGAGCAAAGACTATGCATTGGAGCAAAGAAAGTTTGTTCAATAAATGGTGCTGGGAAAACTGGGTCGCTACATGCAAAAGAATGAAGCTTGACCACTACCTCACACCATACACGAAAATCAACTCAAAATGGATTAAAGAACTAGATATAAGACCTGAAACCATAAAATATATAGAAGGAAATATAGGCGAAACACTACGTGATTTGCACATCAAAGACATCTTTACAGACACATCACCCAAAGCAGTGATAGTGAAGGCAAAGATAAATAGCTGGGACTACATCAAATTAAAGAGCTTCTGCACAGCAAAAGAGACAATAACAAAAACTAAGAGAAACCCCACCAACTGGGAGAACATTTTTGCACCCAACACTAATGATAAAGGACTGATCACAAAAATCTGCAAAGAGCTGATGAGACTCAACAACAACAAAGAAAATAACCCAGTTAAAATATGGGCAGAAGAGCTAAAAAAGAAACTTCTCTGAAGAGGAAATGCAAATGGCCAACAGGCATATGAAAAAATGTTCAACATCACTTGTAATCAGGGAAATGCAAATCAAAACTACCATGAGATACCATCTTACACCAGTGAGAATGGCACATATTAAAAAAACTAGCAACAACAAATGTTGGTGAGGGTGTGGAGAAAAAGGAACTCTTCTGCACTGTTGGTGGGAGTGCAAACTGGTCCAACCACTATGGAGAGCTGTGTGGAGATTTCTGGACCTACTAAACATAGAGCTTCCATATGATCCAGCAATTCCACTCCTAGGTATCTACCCAAAAGACTCAGAAACATCAATTCCAAAGAACACCTGCACCCCTATGTTTATAGCAGCACTGTTTACAATAGCTAAGCTTTGGAAACAACCCAAATACCCAAAAATAGATGACTGGATCAAGAAGATGTGGTACATATATACCATGGAATATTACTCAGCATTCAAAAAAGATAAGCACATGCAATTTGCAGCAACATGGATGGCGCTGGAAGGGATCATGCTCAGCGAAATAAGCCAAAAAGAAAAAGAAAAATACCGGATGGTCTCACTCATAGCAGGAATCTAGAAAACTTAAATAAGGGACCAGGAAAATGAATAACTATAAGAAAGTGAAAATCAGAATCAACAAAAAACTATGAAACAGAGACACTTTTGGGGGGGATGGGGGGCGGGAGGGGAGGGATTGGGATCAGAAAGGGGGGGTTGCAACTGTCTGGGGAATATAAAAATAAAATTTATTATTAAAAAAATCATTAAATGTTACACTGCTCCAAAAAAAAAAAAAAAAAAAGATCAATGAAATCAAAGTTGATTCCTTGAAAAAAAAAAAAAAGAACACAGTCTGCTAGGTTCACTAATGAAAAAAAGGGAAGAAACTCAAATAAATTGGATCAAAAATGACAGAGGACAGACTGCAGAAATTCAGAGCATAATGAGCTTACTAAAAACATTTATATGCCAACAAGTTCAATAACCTAGATTAGTTGGAAAAATTCTGTGAATTATACAATCATCCTAGACTGAATAAGGGAGAAATAAAAAACCTGAGCAAACCAATTACAAGGAAATTGAAGTAGTAATCAAAATTCTCCCAGAAAACAGAAGTCCAAGGCCAGATGGCTTCAAAAGCCAGTACTACCAAACCTTCAAAGAACTAATGGCAATCCTGCGCAAATCTTTCAAAAAAAATTGAGAGAAGGAATACTTCCAAACATATTTAATGAGGCCAACAATACTCTAATTCCAAAACTAAACTGAGACAACAGAATAAAGAAAACTATATCTAATTTCCCTAATGATACAGATGAAAAAAATCCACAATAAAACCTTAGCAAACCAAATCCAACAATACATTGAAAGGATTATATACCATGATCAAGTGGGTCTTATACCAGGAAAATAAGTCCAACATCTGAAAATCAGTGAATGTAACTCATAATATCAAGAAAAACAACAAAAAAATTAAAAAGCATATGATTATATCAATAGAAAATATTTGATAAGATTCAACATCCATTTATCATGAAAATCCTTGAAAAACTGGGTATAAATGGAACAGATATTAACATAATAAAAGCCATATATGACAAATCCACAGATAGCATCAATCTCAATGGTGAAAAACTGAAAGCCTTTCCACTAAGTTCTGGTACAAAGTAAGGATATCTACTCTCATTGGTACTATTCAACATAATATTGGATATCCTCGCTAGAGGAATTAAGCAAGAGAAAGATATAAAAGAAATACAAATTGGAAAAGAAGAAGTAAAATTATCATTTGCATAAGACATGACAATATATGTAGAGAACCCTCAAGGCACCACTGAAAACTAATTGAAAGTATAATACCTAGGAGGAAACCTAGCAAAGGAGTAGAGAAGGATCTATACAAAGAAAAGTATAAGACATTGTTAAAAAAAAAATGGAAGGCACAAAGAAATGGAAAGGTATTTTCTGATCCTGGATTGGAAGAATCAACATGGCCCATGTCAAAAAGTCCAGAAACAACAAGTGCTGGTGAGGGTGTGGGAAAAAGGAAACATCGTCTACTGTTGGGAATGTAGACTGTTCCAGCCCCTATGAAAGCAGTGTGGAGGTTTCTTAAGATTAAAATGGATCTTCCATATGACTGAGCAATACCACTTCTATTTATTTATTGTAGAATACAAAAACACTAATTTGATTGGAAACCTGTATTCCAATATTTATTGCAACACTATTTAAAATAGCCAAGCTATGGAAAAAACCCAAGTGCTCTATAACAGATGAGTGGATCAAGAAGCTGTGGTATATATGCACCATGGAATACTACTCAGTGATCATAAAAAATAAACTCATGCTCTTTGTGGTACATGAATGGAGTCAAAGGATTATGCTAAGCAAAATAAGCCAGAGAGAACAAGATAAATACTGCATTTGTCAATTATATGTGGAATATAGAGACACAAAACAGAAGTGCAAAAACAAACTTTGAAACCTATCCTTGAAAGCTGACCATAGAATTCAGGCATCTAGAGGCAGAAAGGAAATGAGAGGGGGAGGGGAAAGGAGAAGGGAGTATGAGCGCAGGATGAAGACAGAGAGCAAAATGGAATATGGTGGAGAACTATAGGTGTGTTGGTGGTGGATGCACTAAGATGTCTACGCATGAAGGGGGGAGATCTTATAATTCCAAGACACTAACAAGGACACTAATCCAATGGCACTTCTATAAAAAATTAAGGACACTAATCCAATGGCACTTCTATAAAACAAGGACACTAATCCAATGGCACTTCTATAAAAAATTAAAAAAAAATCCAAAACGTGATGTACATAATAGAAACCTTATGCAAAAAATCATACACTGTATGGATCAATTTTTATGAAATATCCAGTGTAGATAAATTCATGTAGACAGGCACAAATGGTGGATTCCATGGACTGGGACAAAAGGGGATAGAGAGAGAAACTGTTATTATATTGTGAAAGTGGTTTTAACTTGGAGTGATGGACATGTTTGGAATAGAGATTGTGATTTCCTAACAGTGAGAATATATTAAATATCACTAAATGGTTTGCTTTAAAATAACTTTGTTACATGAATTTCAAAATTAATGAATAATAAATTATTTTTATAAAGGAGAAATTAAGATATTCCCAGATAAACAAAAACTGAAATAGTTTGTTGCTAGTAGACCTGCTCTAGAAGAAATGTTAATGGAAGTCCTTCAAGGAAAAGAAAAAGGAACTTGAAGTTTCATGAAAAAATAAATAACATCAGTAAAGATGGCTGCACAGGCAAAAAATCAAATGAAATTCAGTGTTACTGTATTTTGGGGTAGTAAGTCCTCAATCATAAAAGGTAGACAAAAAATGTTTGGAAAGAAAATAAAACAGTATTTTTGGAGGTAAATATAAAGAAACACTGAGTTTATAGTTAAGAGATGGGAAGTGCATTAAATTAACCCCTAATTGGATTAGTAAAAGGAGAAAAATTTATAAGATCTGAAGAGAAACCAGAGTAACCCCACCCCCAATTGGATTAGAAGGCTTTCTTTTTAGTTTTTCCCCCATTTATGTGGCCAAATTTCTTCCTGAATACAAACAGGACCAAGATTTAGATCTCCTTTTTCTTCTGCCCAATATTTTCCCTGTCTTATACATTTAAGGTGTACCACAATGTGCTATATAGAACACATTATACAAATGAGTGAATGGCTAAATAAATGATATCTTTCAAGTAACACTAGGTCCTGTACACTTGGCCATTACATCTGTAATTTCACAAACATTCCCTGCAATATCCTTATATTTACTCTTCTGCGAGAGGCCCTAGATACTAGACAGAAAAGGCTTAGGTTGTATGCACACCTGCCTCACTCTTAAGTCAGGAATTTTCTCATTTTTCTGGCTGCCTCACTCAGACAATACTTTACAAAGAGCAAAATAAAAAAGAAGCCTGATTATAAGGCATGTTGAATATTTTTTCATATGCCTGTTGTTCATTTGCATTTCCTCTTTGGAGAAATATCTTTTAAGTTCTGCCCATTTCTTGACTGGATTGTTTACTTTGTTTTTGTTGAGTTGCTTATAATCAGGGAAATGCATATCAAAACCACATTGTGATACCACCTTACACCAGTAAGAATGGCACATATCAAAAAAAAAAAAATAGCAACAACAAATGTTGGCAAGGATGTGGTGAAAAAGGAACTCTCCCACATTGCTGGTGGGAATGCAAAGTGGTCCAACCTCTATGGAAAGCTGTCTGGAGGTTTTTCAGCCTACTAAAAATGGAGCTACCATATGACCTGGCTATTCCACTCCTAGGGATCTACCCAAAGGACACAAAAACATTGATTCAAGAGAACAGCTGTACCCCTATGTTCTTTGCAGCACTATTTACAATAGGTAAAACCTGGAAACAACCCAAAATGCCCAAAAATAGATGACTGGATCAAGAAGATGTTTTATATATACACAGTGGAATATTAACTCATAAATCAAAAAAGATCAACTCATGACATTCGCAGCAATGTGGATGGAGCTAGAAGGAATTATGCTCAGTGAAATAAGCCAGAAGGAAAAAGAAAAATATCAGACGGTTTAACTTACAGGAGGAATATAGGGGAACCAAATAAGACATCAGTGTAAAAAAATAATAACAATACAAAACAAAAACAGATAATTATAAATCCGACACATACTTCAGGGGAGGAGGAGGGAGAGGGATCAGAGGGAAGGAGGAGCACAGGGGATTGTGGTGATGGTGCATGGGTGCACTGGTGAAAGAAATTCTATGAGGACTACACTGGGGGTTGGGGGGAGCAAATATTGTTTAAAAATGAACAATGATGTAAATATTAAAAAAAAAATCCTAAAATATGAGCAAGCATCAGGGATACTGAGTTCCTACTGTTGGAAAAGATTTGTGCTCCAAGTAGGCATTAAGAAAGAAGAGGTTAAGAATGAATGAGTTGTAAGAATGAATCCCCTTCAAAACCAGGGACATGTAATATGCAGAATTTTGAGAAATTTCCCTTTCAATATTTCGTTAACCTGATAGTCCACAGACGACCTGATTAAAAAAACTTCCCTTCCCTGCATATGTCTCTCCTACAGTACTTACTATAACATGCTGGCATCCCATGATAGCATCACTCAGTGCTTCTGGCACTAGCCACATGGTATCTTTCTCATCTCTATGTGATTTGTGTGTCTCTTATAAGGACAATTGTCAGTGGATTTAATCAAGAGTGATCTGGTTAGTACAGAATAATCTTGTGATTCTTAATTATATATATAAAGATACCTTTTCCAAATAAGGTCACATTCATTGCTATTGAGGGGTTAAGGAATGGACATATCTTTTGGGGCCACAATTAAATCCATTATACTTTGTTCCAATAAAATATTTTTAAGAAAATATCATGGGTCAGGTTTATATTTTATACACAGTAGTTTGTTGATCCCTGATGTAGAGAGTAGATTCAGACATAGGGAGCAATAAATAAAAAACATCATTGCAAAATTAAAAGAAAAATTAAATATAACATGTTTTCTAAATTAAAGCTGACTTTGTTCTAAAGATTCACCTACTAGAAGGTCCAGGAAAATTATATCACTCAGGTTCAGCACAGTTTCCCCAGACCATGACTGATATAATTGTCAGATTCATCCACCATCATGCCTCTCTCTCTAACATAGATTTTTCCTATGCCAATGTGCCAATTAAAGTAAGCCTATCTTAGCATGAAAAGAGGATCATGTGAAGACTCAGTCATGAACTGTACTTTGGTTCTTGTGACGATACTTCCAATAGCCTTCACAGAGAGAATACAAACAATTATGTTACTCAGGTATGTGATTATCACCCTTTTGACCACAACAGCATAATGTAAACTCAACAAGAATGGCCTCTATTCCATGTGGCCTCTCATGTAGCATCCTAGCTCTAACCTAGCTATTGTCTGTTAGAAACAAGATATAAGAGAGTGAGAGGGAGATGCACTGCTTTGCAAGGCCTAAGGAATTGGTACACAGTTAGGTGCACTTACTGCTCAAAGTGAACCTAAATCACTGGTTTGGTTAATGAAGATGAAAAGGCATATAGCAATGGTTACAAATATAGGTATAGAGGAAGAACTCAGCATTTTTTGCAAATGACCAATTGCACTTACCACTCTCCTTTTCTCTCATAAGAGTTCCCCTGTTGGCCTCTTTTGCCTCCCACTCACCACCTCTAAGGGTCTTATCTTATCCATTATGCTTAAAAGACCAGGCATCTAGGTCTACCCCTTTTTCTCTTCTCTCCTTGGTCTCTGTTTGAAGGGGACATAGGATCCTTTCCAGCTGACTTTGGTCTAAAGATGCTCAGCTATGCCAAAAAATTGTGCCACATGTGGATCTGAATTATGAGTAAATTATGCCAAGCTGACATGTTCAGATAAGATTCCTTTTTGGTCTTTTTTTGACAGCCCAAGTAAGCATCAGTCCCCTAGGAGTCTATGTAATTTACTTGTTGTTCAATTCCGTATTATCCTTCTATGCCAATTAGTCTCCTGAAACTTAGAAGCAACACAGTTTGCCCTATATTTTCTCTGTCTTCCTTTTAGGGAGGCCCAGAACTAGGCTGAGGTAAGAAAGCTATCTAATCTGTTCACTTACCAGCTGTAAAAATAGGCCTCAATAACTATAAAAGCCAGCAAAAGCAAAAACAAAAACAAATAAAATGAAACCACAACATCACCTGTGGGAAAAGTGGAAACAGTTCAACTCTCTAAGGCACTGATACAGATATCTTTCTTAAAATAGGGAAATTTAAACTAGCGAAATAGGCAGACAAAAAAAAAAAATACATGGCACCTTGAGGCCTCAAGGGACTATGATATCACAAGGAGAGAAAAGCTCTCCAGAATATAATGACAGAGACAGGGAATATTGCATTTCCCTATTAGATAGAGGTCAAAATTTCTACAATGAAGAATATCAAAGGGATAGAAAGAAAATACAGAAAGACAAGTCAAAATGGAACAAGAACATTCAAAGAAATGAATCAAAGTAACAACAGAAAACAGAAAAACAAATTAATAAGCTCAGGAAAAAAATTAACAGATGGTAGAAAATTGAAGGTTTAAATAAAAATCAACAGAGATTCAGGATGTAAGTGAATCAATAAATGAGATCAACAACTAGAAAAAAATATGGAAGCAGAATAGACCAAATAGAGGCTCCATTAATGACCTTGAATACATAGAGGAAAGGCAACATAAGAGTGATGGGTATCCCAGAGGGGGATAGACGTAGAAGAGAACAGAGAACTTATTCAAAGAGATATTAGAGGAAAACCTCCCAAACTGGGGAAAGAATTAAATATTCAAGTTTACGAAGCTAAAAGAACCTGGCTATCTAATTACAATGAAGACTATACCAAGACATATATAGTACTGAAGCTACCAAGAGCTCAAGACAAAAGAATGAACACTGACTGTGAGTGGGGAAAAAGAAAGTAACTTAAAAATGTACTCCATCATTTTAGTCAGATATAATATAGGCAAGGAACAGATGGAATGACATATTGAAAATATTCATATATAAAAACCCTCAACCGGGCATCCCCTGATGGCACAGTGGTTGAGTGCTGGACTGCGAAACTGCCTGCAGCCTCTGCAGCACTGGTTCAATCCCTGGCCACCAGGTGAGGGTCCCACATGGAGAGACAGACCTCTCCTGTCACGCCCACTGCTCCCCTCAGCAGTGTATTTCATCAGTCTGCCTGTTCTGCTCCCTGCTCTGGCTCTGGTGAATTCTCTCACCCTCCCGCGCTTCTGACTGTACCCAGTGCTTGTATAAATAAATAAATAAATCTTAAAAAAAAAAAAAAAACAAAACCCTCAGCCAAGAATGCTATATCCTGCAAAATTCACTTTCAGACATGAGGAAGAAATAAAGGCCATTCCAGAAAAACAGAAGTTGAAGGATTTTGTTAATGTAAGGTCTCCTTTACAAAAATATTGAAAAGAGCTCTTCTATCAAATTTGAAGAGAACAAAATCCACAAAAAAATATGAATGAGGAAATAGAAACAGAAAATTAAAGACAAAATGGCAGTGTCAAATTCATATATATTAATATTCACCCTTAAAGGAATGGACTGAACTCATCAATCAAAGGGCACAGAACTGATTGGATCAAAAAAATAAACCTACCTTTCTGCTGTCTCTAGGAGACTCATCTGAGCTCCAAAGATAAATATAGGCTCAAAATAATAAGCTGAAAAAGGATCCTACAAGAAAATGTTACCCTAAAAGTGCAGGGACATTATATCATGTAAAATAGACTTCCAACTAAAAAAGATAACAAGTGATAGTGATAGACATAGAATAATGATTAAAGGATTAATACATCTGGTGGACATAACACTTATCAATATATATGTACTAAATGAAAGAGTATAAAAATATTTACTGCTAATAAGGCTAGAAATGAATATTGACAGCAATACAACCCACTGCAACAATGGGCAGATTAACCAGAAGGAAAACAACAACAACAAAAAAATCACTTAAACTATGAAGTAGAGCAGATAGACTTAACAGACATTTATGGGGCACTGTTTCCCGCCCCCCTAAAAAGATCTGAATAAACTTTTCCCCCCTCAAGTGCACATGAAGCATTCTCTAAAATATAACATATGTTGGGTTATAAGATTGTGTCATTGATCGGTGAATATTGAAATCATATCAAATATCTTCTCTGATCAGAATGCTGTGAAACTAGAACTCAACCACAAAAAACTTAAAACCCCCCTAAATATGTGGAGACAAAACAACATGCTACTGAATGATTATTTGGTTAACTAGGAAATTAAAGGAGAAATTAAAAATTATCAGCAGAGGGGCCTCTCTCACCACAGGTTAAAGTCTTAGCTCTATCAAGCTATCACCAGCCACTGAAGCATGAGTTTGTTCCCTGGCTAGGGAGCTAACCAACATGGTGCAGCAGACCTCTCCTGTCTCGCCCACTTCTCCCCTCAGTGGTTTATTTCAGTAGATCTGCCTGTTCTGCTTCCCACTCTGTATTTGGTGAATCCTCTCATGCCCCCCTGCACCTTTGCTCTCTACCCCAGTTCTTGTATGCATAAATAAATAAAATAAATCTTTTTAAAAAAGAAAAAAATTATCAGCAGAAAAAGAAATTAAAAACATGACTTATGAGAACATATGGATACAGCAAAAGCATTACTAAAAAGGAAGTATATAGCAACAACAGACGAGATCAAAAAACAAGAAGGAACTCAATCTAACTTTATAAAGAACTAGAAAAGAACAAATGGAACCAAAAATCAGGAGGAGGAAAATAATGAATATTAGAGCAGAAATAAACAGAAATCAAAAGGATGCTACAAACTTAGAACTTACCGAAGAGTAGAAATTATAACAGATGTTTCAGATATGCAGAGAAATATGTCAAAGTAAAGAAAATCTGTAAAAAATTGAATAAGGGGATTGTTAGAATCAGAAAATTAAAGACAAAAATGGCAGTAGAAAATACCCATAGATGTAAATGGACCAAATTATCCTAAATATAAATGGACCAAATTTGCCAGAAGGCACACAGTGGCTGGTTGGATTAGAAAACAAAAACCATGCCAAATCCACAGCTACCAGATATTTAATGTTGAAAAATTGAAAGTTTTCCCTTTAATATCAGGTGCATGGCAAGGATGTCCATTTTCACCACTGTTATTCAAAATTGTCTTGGAAGTTATAGCTAGAGATATTATGTAAGACAAAGATATAAAAAGAATCCAAATTGAAAAAGAGGTAAAGAAGCAAAACTATCACTATTTGAGATGACATGATGATCTACATAAAAAACCCCTCGGGATTTGACTAAAAAAGCTGTTAGAAACAATAGTCAGTACAGTAAAATGGTAGGCTACAAAATCAATAAACAACATAGAAAATCAAGTCTGTTGTAGTCCTATATACAAATAATGAACTAGAAGAGAAAGAAATAAACATTCCATTTATAATAACATCAAAAAAATTAGATACCTAGGTATAAACCAAATAAGGGAGGTGAAAGACATGTTTAAAAAATCAACAAGATATTAAAATAAATAAAAGATAAAAACAAATGGAAAGGTATTGCTCATGGATTTGAAGAATTAATATAGTTAATATGGTCAATTTATCTAAAGCAATAGAGATTCAGGGCAACCTTTATCAAAGTTTCAATGGAATTCTTGAAATAGAGCAAACATTACTAAAAATCACATGGAACCACCGAAGACCCTAAATTTCCATAGCAACTACAACAACAAAATGAATGGAGGTACCACACTTCCAGACTTCAAACTATACTATAAAGCAATAGTAATAAAAACAGCATGCTAATGGAATAAAAAGAGACACAATGGAATTGAGAGTCTAGAAATAAACCCATACTTATATGGACAGCTAATCTATGACACAGGAAGTAAGAGAATACAATGGAGAAGAGAAAGTCTCTTCATCAAATGGTGCTGGGAAAACTGGACAGCCACATACAAAAAAAATGAAATCAGAACATTCTTTCACATCACACACAAAAATTAGCTCAAACTGGATTAAGGACAGATGTAAGACAAGAAAATACAAAATGCATAGAAGAAAACACAGGCAAAATAATCCATGACATTGGCTAAAGGGATGTCTTTGGGGACATAGCAAGTAAAACAAAAGCAAAATTATCATTAAAACAAAAAGCCATCCTACTGAATTGGAGAAAATATCTGTACATCATATATCTAAAATGGAGCTGATATCTCAGACCTAGAAATAACTCATACAACCCAACAAAAAGAAAACAAAAAAATCTAATAAAAAAGGGGCAGAAAAACTAAATAGACACATCTCCAATGAAGACATACAGATGGTCAATAAGTACATGAAAAAAAGTTCAACATCACTTGTCATCAGAGAAATGCAAATTAAAACTGATAACGGAACCCAGCCACCTTAGCAGTCGGAGCTGGCATTAGCAGTGGTATTCTCTCACTCTGCTGCTCCATCACAAGTCAGTTGTGGCAGGTGCTCCTCAGAGCCCAGTAACTGCCCTTTTGTCACCTGTGACAGTTGTTCTTCAGAGACCTTTTATGTAACAATATACTTCCTGGATTATGGAATGTACCAATCAGGTGTGAGCTATGAGCTGATTGGTGCTAAATGGTTGGAAAATGGTCCAATCAGACTTGTGGGTGGCACACCCTGAAAGAGCATATAAGCCAGGGTTGGAGGGAGTTAAAGGAGGGGTGATGCCAGCTCCCAAACAGGAGAGATAACTGCAATCCCTGAACAGGACAGATAGTTCCAACCTCCGAAGGAAGAAGAAAGAAGGGGAAGACTCCATTCCTGGCCTCTGAAGAAAGAAGAAAAGAAGCATCTAGCAGCCAGGCTCCAAGAAGGGAAGAAAAGCTGAAGAGTTCTGTCAAGAGACCAGGCCTCTGGTTCTGTCTCTTACATTGCCTGAAGGGAGCACCAAAGGCCAAGGGCCTGGTACTTCAAGGAGCTGTTTGTTGTTGGTGTAGCCTAACTAACTCACAAAGAGCTGTAACACTTGGTATCTCTGACAACACCTCTGAGGGACCAGTAGTGATCATCACTAGTGGCCAGTGCTGTCCAGCATTCCTGGTAACTTGTTGTGACCATCACTGATGCTATCTGGGTAAGATAGCTGCCACTTGTGGATACAGTAAGCTCTTTGTTTCCCCGTTTGTAAAAAAAACCCCATGGTCATTGTTCCTGGAGCCTGAGGTCTCACAGTTATGTACCTGAGAACACACAGGCAGTGACCTGTCCTCTTATTGGGCACTGTCCTTTGTTAGGCTATAGCTCATAGGCCCTTCTTGTATCAAAGAATACAAAAATCACTAATTTGAAGGGATATATGCCCTCCTAAGTTCCTTGTAGCACTATATTTACAATAGCTAAGTTTTGGAATTAGCCTAAATGCCCATAGACAGGGCAGTAGGTTGAGAAGCTGTGGTATAGATACACAATGGAATACTACTCAACTGTTAAAAAAAGATGAATTCTTGCTATTTGTGACAACATGGTTGGAACTGGAGGGAACAATGCTAAGTGACACCAGTCAGAAAGAGAAAAACAAGTACTGGATGATTTCACTCATATAAAGAAACAAAGGAACAGACTCAATAAACCCTAGTAATATGACTGTAGTCTGGAGGCTACTAGAGAGGAATGGTGGGAGTTGGGAAGAAATGCATCTATCACAGAGAACATGGGTGCCTTGGTGGAGGGTGTGGTGTGATAATACAGATCTGAAGAAGTTGAACATATTCTATTAAATCACATGCAGTATTTTATTATTATTATTTTAATTTCATATATTATTACATCATTTTTCATTTTTGCATGATGTATGCATTTTCATCTTGGTTATAGTCCCCATACAATTCCCAATCCCCCATGTTTTGATCCTACTCTCTGCCCCCCTCCCCATAGTGTGTCTCTGGTTTATAGTTGCTTGTTGATTTTGATTTTTACTTTGTATTAATTAGTCTTTTTCCTGGTCCCTTCTTTAGGTTTTCTAAATTCCTCCTATGAGTGAGACCAATCTGGAATTTTTCTTTTTCTTTCTGGCTTATTTCGCTAGCATGATCCCTTCCAGCTCCATCCATGTTGCTGCAAATTGTGTAAGTTTAACTTTTTTGATTGCTGAGTAATATTCCATTGTGCATATGTACCACATCTTCTTGATCCAGTCATCTATTCTTGGGCATTTGGGTTGTTTCTATAACTTAGCTATTGTAAATAGTGCTGCTATAAACATAGGGGTGCAGATGTTCTTTGGAATTGATGTTTCTGTGTCCTTTGGGTAAATACCTAGGAGTGGAATTGCTGGATCATATGGAAGCTCTATGTTTAGTAGGTCCAGAAATCTCCACACAGCTCTCCATAGTGGTTGGACCAGTTTGCACTCCCACCAGCAGTGCAGGAGAGTTCCCTTTTCTCCACATCCTCACCAACATTTGTTGTTGCTAGTTTTTTTAATACATGCCATTCTCACTGGTGTAACATAGTATCTCATTGTAGTTTTGATTTGCATTTCCCTGATTACAAGTGATGTTGCACATTTTTTCATATGCCTGTTGGCCATTTGCATTTCCTCTTTGGAGAAGCTCTTAGGCCCATTTTTTGACTGGATTATTTATTTATTTATTTATTTAGTCTCATCAGTTCTTTGTAGAGTTCATTTTTGTGCTTTGGTGAGAGGTAGTAGCTAACCTTCATTCTTTTACATGTAGTGACCCAGTTTTCCCAGCACCATTTATTGAACAAACTTTCTTTGCTCCATTGCATATTCTTTGCTCCTTTGTCAAAGATTAGTTGACATAAATCTGTGGGTTTACTTATGGATATTCTATTCAGTTCCATAGATCGGTGTGTCTGTTCTTTTCCAATACCATGCAGTTTTGACAATTATTGCTTTGTAGTATAGTTTGAAGTCTGGGAATGTGATACCTCCATTCCCTTCTCTTTTTTTTCAGGAGAGCTTTGGCTATTTGGGGTTTTTGGTAGCTCCATATGAATTTCATCAAAAATTGTTCCATTTCTTTGAAAAATGTCATTGAAATTTTTATTGGAATAGCATTGAATCTGTAAATTGCTTTTGGTAGGATGGCCATTTTGATAATGTTAATTCTTTCCAACATATAAACTGGGGATGCTTTACATTTATTTGTGTCTTCTTCTGTTTTTTTTTTTTTTTAAATAATGTTTTATAGTTTTCTTTGTATAGGTCCTTTACCTCTTTTGTTAGGTTTATTCCCAAGTATTTTTTTTTTTGGTTTCAATTATAAAAGTGATGTTTTTTTTTTATTTCTTCCTCTTCAGATTTATTGTTTGTGTATAGGAAGGCTACTGATTTTTGCATGTTGATTTTGTATTCTGCTACTTTACTAAACTGATCTATTAGTTTGATTAGTTTTTCTGTGGAGTTTTGGGGTTCTCTATGTATATTATCATATTATCTGTGAATAGTGATAGTTTAACTTCTTCCTTGCCTATTTGGATTCCTTGTATGTCTTTCTCTTTTCTTATTGCTCTGGCTAGGACTTCCAGTATTATATTGAAAAGCAATGAGTGAGAGTGGACATCCTTGTCTTGTTCCAGATCTTAATGGAAATGCTTTTAACTTTTTGCCATTGAGAATGATATTGGCTATGGGCATGCACAAAAACCAACTCAAAATGGATTAAAGAACTAGGCATAAGACCTGAAACCATAAAATATATAGAAGGAAATATAGGTGAAACACTACATGACATACACCTCAGTAACATCTTTAAGACACATCACCCAAAGCAGTGATAGTGAAGGCAAAGATAAACAGCTGGGATTACACCAAATTAAAGAGCTTCTGTACAGCAAAAGAGATAACAACCAAAATAAAGAGACACCCCACTGATTGGGAGAAAATATTTGCATAAAGCACTAATGACAAAGGACTGATCACAAAAATCTACAAAGAGCTGATGAGACTAAAAAAAAAAAAAAAACAAAACAAAAAGTAAACAATCCAGTCAAAAAATGGCCATAAGAGCTAAAAAGAAACTTCTCCAAAGAGGAAATGCAAATGGCCAACAGGCATATGAAAAAATGTGCAACATCACTTGTAATCAGGGAAATGCAAATCAAAACTACAATGAGATACTATGCTACACCAGTGAGAATGGCACATATTAAAAAAAACTAGCAACAACAAATGTTGGTGAGGATGTGGAGAAAAAGGAACTCTCCTGCACTGCTGGTGGGAGTGCAAACTGGTCCAACCACTATGGAAAGCTGTGTGGAGATTCCTCAACCTGCTAAAGATGGAGCTTCCATGTGATCCAGCAATTCCACTACTGGGTATTTACCCATAAGACATAGATACATTAATTCCAAAGGGCACCTGCCCTCCTAGGATTATAGCAGCACTATTTACAATAGCTAAGTTATAGAAACAACCCAAATGCCCAAGAATAGATGACTGGATCAAGAAGATGTGGTACATATGCACAATGGAATATTACTCAGCAATCAAAAAAGTTAAACTTACACAATTTGCAGTAACATGGATAGAGCTGGAAGGGATCATGCTAGCGAAATAAACCAGAAAGAAAAAGAAAAATTCCAGATTGGTCTCAGTCATAGGAGGAATTTAGAAAACCTGAAGAAGGGACCAGGAAAAAGACTAATTAATACAAAGTAAAAATTAAAATCAACAAGTAACTATAAACCAGAGACACACTATGGGGAGGGGGCAGGGAGTAGGATCAAAACATGGGGGATTGGCACCCAAAGCTAGATAAAGAAGAAATAGAACACCTAAACAGACCAATTACAAGCAGCGAAATTGAAATGGTAATCAAAAGCCTCCCCAAAAAACAAAAGCCCAGGACCTGATGGATTTACAAATGAATTCTACCAAAGATTCAGAGACGAATTAGTGCCTATCCTTCACAAATTCTTCCAAAAAATTGAGAAGGAAGGGACAATACCAAACACGTTCTATGAAGCCAACATTACACTAATACCAAAACCGAACAAGGACAACACAAAAAAAGGAAAACTACAGGCCAATCTCCCTAATGAACACTGATGCAAAAATCCTCAACAAAATTTTAGCTATCAGAATCCAACAATGTATCCATAAGATAATTCACCAGGACCAAGTAGGATTCATTCCAGGGTCACAAGGATGGTTTAACATCCGAAAATCAATCAACGTTATCCAACACATCAACAAAAAGAAATATAAAAACCATATGATAATATCAATAGATGCTGAGAAAGCTTTCGACAAAGTGCAACACCCATTCATGATAAAAGCCCTTGAAATTCTTGGGATACAAGGAACATACCTCAACATCATAAAGGCCATCTATGACAAGCCAACAGCCAGTATCATTCTCAATGGTGAAAAGCTGAAAGCAATTCCATTAAGATCTGGAACAGGACAAGGATGTCCACTCTCACCACTGCTTTTCAATATAATACTGGAAGTCCTAGCCAGAGCAATAAGACAAGAGAAAGACATCCAAGGAATCCAAATAGGAAAAGAAGAAGTCAAACTATCACTATTTGCAGATGATATGATAATATACATAGAGAACCCCAAAAACTCCACAGAAAAACTAATTCAACTCATCAATCAGTTCAGTAAAGTGGCAGGATACAAAATCAACACGCAATAGTCAGTAGCCTTCCTATACACAAACAATAAATCTGAAGAAGAAGAAATAAAAAAAAAATCCCTTTTATTATCAAAACAAAAAAAATCAAATATTTGGGCATAAATCTAACAAAAGAGGTAAAGGACCTATACAAAGAAAAGTATAAAACACTGTTAAAAGAAATAGAAGACACAAAGAAATGGAAAGACATACCCTGCTCATGGATTGGAAGAATAAACATTATTAAAATGGCCATCCTACCAAAAGTAATCTACAGATTCAATGCTATTCCAATCAAAATTTCAATGTCATTCTTCAAAGAAATAGAACAATTACTGATGAAATTCATATGGAATCACAAAAAACCCGAATAGCCAAAGCTCTCCTGGAAAAAAAAGAAGGGAATGGAGGCATCACACTCCCAGACTTCAAACTATACTACAAAGCCATAATCATCAAAACTGCATGGTGTTGGAACAAGAACAGACATACATACAGACCAATGGAATCGAATAGAAAATCCAGAAATAAACCCACAGATTTATGGTCAACTAATCTTTGACAAAGGAGCAAAGAAAATGCATTGGAGCAAAGAAAGTTTGTTCAATAAATGGTGCTGGGAAAACTGGGTTGCTACATGCAAAAGAATGAAGCTTGACCACTACCTCACACCATACACAAAAACCAACTCAAGATGGATTAAAGAACTAGAGATAGGACCTGAAACCATAAAATATATAGAAGGAAATATAGGCGAAACGCTACGTGATTTGCACATCAAAGACATCTTTACAGACACATCACCCAAAGCAGAGATAGTGAAGGCAAAGATAAACAGCTGGGACTACATCAAATTAAAGAGCTTCTGCACAGCAAAAGAGACAATAACAAAAACTAAGAGAAACCCCACCAACTGGGAGAACATTTTTGCACCCAACACTAATGATAAAGGACTGATCACAAAAATCTGCAAAGAGCTGATGAGACTCAACAACAACAAAGAAAATAATCCAGTCAAAAAATGGGCAGAAGAGCTAAAAAGAAACTTCTCTGAAGAGGAAATGCAAATGGCCAACAGGCATATGAAAAATTGTTCAACATCACTTGTAATCAGGGAAATGCAAATCAAAACTACCATGAGATACCATCTTACACCAGTGAGAATGGCACATATTAAAAAAACTAGCAACAACAAATGTTGGTGAGGGTGTGGAGAAAAAGGTACTCTTCTGCACTGTTGGTGGGAGTGCAAACTGGTCCAACCACTATGGAGAGCTGTGTGGAGATTTCTGGACCTACTAAACATAGAGCTTCCATATGATCCAGCAATTCCACTCCTAGGTATTTACCCAAAGGACACAGAAACATCCATTCCAAAGAGCACCTGCACCCCTATGTTTATAGCAGCACTGTTTACAATAGCTAAGCTTTGGAAACAGCCCAAATGCCCAAAAATAGATGACTGGATCAAGAAGATGTGGTACATATACACCATGGAATATTACTCAGCATTCAGAAAAGATAAACACATGCAATTTGCAGCAACATGGATGGCACTGGAAGGGATCATGCTCAGCGAAATAAGCCAGAAAGAAAAAGAAAAATACCAGATGGTCTCACTCATAGCAGGAATCTAGAAAACTTAAATAAGGGACCAGGAAATTGGATAACTATAAGAAAGTGAAAATCAACAAAAATTATGAACCAGAGACACTTTTTGTGGGGTAGGGGGAGGAAGGGGAGGGATTGGAGTCAGAATGGAGGGGTTGAAATTGTATGGGGAATATAAAAATAAAATTTATTATTAAAAAAAAAAGAAACAAAAAAAAAACATGGGGGATTGGGAATTGTATGGGGACTATAACCAAGATGAAAATGCATACATCGTGCAAAAATGAAAAATGATGTAATAATATATGAAATTAAAATAATAATAATAATAATAAAGAAAGATAAACTAATGCCATTCACAGCAACATGGATGGAGCTAGAAGGATTATGCTCAGTGAAATAAGTGAAAAGGAAAAAGAAAAATATTGGATGGTTTAACAGGAGGAATATAAGGGAACCAAATAAAGGGCATTAGGGGGAAAATAATAACAATACAAACCACAACAAAACAAAACAAAAACAAATGAATAATTATAATTCAGAGACATCCTGTAGGGGAGAAGGAGGAGGAGGGATCGGAAGGAGGGAGGGAAGAGCACAGGGGACTATGGTGATGGTGCATCGGTGAATTGGTGGTGGAAATTCTATGGGGACTACACGTGAGAAAGAAAGCAAACATTGTTTAAAAATGAACAAGATGTAAAATGTATATAAATAAAAAAATGTTCAATGTTGAGAAGTATGCCATATATATATATTTATTTACGTTTTTCTATTAAATAAACACAGTTGTGTATATGTACACTCAGACTCCATCTTTCATGTCAAAAGTAAATTTGAGAATATAGGTCAGAATAGAAATGAAAGAATGAATGCTTGCATTAACTTGAAAGTTAAGGTATGTAGCTTTTATACACAAAGGTTTAAGTAGATTGGTAACCTTAACTTTCCTAATGATTCAGTGTTTCTACCTTAATGCTGCTAAGTCAGCACAGCATTCTCATGAAATGGAATTTTTTCTGTATTAGTTAATAGAGTTGAACAACTCCTTTGTGATTTTAGATTTATTGTTCTGTGTAAAGATGGATTTCAACATCAGATATTCTTGTTCAGTGCAATCTAGATGAAAAAGATCAGACTGAAATTCACTTCCTTTGAACAAATTATTATGTAAATGTATTTTAGATTATGTCTGTATTAGACAAATAAGTATATTAGGTTCATAGTGCTGCTATAACAAATTACTATAAGAGGAGCCCCATGGCTCCTGGTTCAGAGATGCAGCAGAGCTTTCCCCACTCTGCTGCAACCCAGCACAAGACAGCCAACACCACTGCAGGGCAAGTTTTTATGCGCTGGTTGGGTTTGGGGTTTAGATCCTGCACGAGTTTTGGAAATGCTCCAATAAAGCTTTGAGACCCACAGGATTTTATAAACAAATCAATGAGATTGAAGTTCACACTGGTGCCATTCAGGTCTGAGACCTGCAAAATTTTGTAAATGGACCAATCATGTTTGAGCTATCACTGATGCCAATCAAATCTTGGAAGTGGCAACAGTTTTGGAAATGGACCAATCAGGTTTGAAAAGCCAACACCTGGAAAGGGATATAAGCAGGGCAGCAGACTCATTAATCACCCAGATTGAGACCTTCATTTTTTGAGACCTTCACTTCAGATTTGTTCATTGAGACTTTTGCTTTAGAGAGACTCATTGAGACCATCATATCTGATCTCTACTTCATAATGCCACCTGACCACTGTTCTTGCCTCTGGTTCTGCTTTTACATCACCTGCTGATAGGTGCCCCTGGTCTGTGCTCTGTACTCTACACCTCTGAAAGAGCTGTACTCTGGTACCTGGTTCTCTGGCACCATTTCTAAAAGAGTTGTCCGCCACTGGCCTGTGCCTGGCATCTTTAAGAGTTGTAACACTGGTGCCTGACCCTCCACATTGCTGCCTTCTAACTGGCCTTGACCAGCATTGCTCACTAGTTCCAAACCATCTCTGAAAGAGTTGTCCAGTCATCTCTAAGAGCTCTCCACCATTTCTGATCCTCTGGCACCACTGCCTGACTGTTGCCTGACTGCTCCAACATGTCAGGCACTGCCTTCTGGTGCTGTTGCATCTGGCACTGCCCTGCCCGACCTTTGGGTTGCTGTGTACTATTGTGGTGCTACTTCAGCAGTGCCACCTGTGATTTCTTCCAGCTTCCACCATGAGTTGGGTCCTGGTAAACAACTTATCCATGTGCCATAAGCTCCACACTCTTATTGAAGGGATAACACTATCTTGCACAAGCAGCTCTTGGTTTAAACTACTAGATACTACAGACACTATCTGGGCTAGGACAGTGAGCCATTTGTGGCCCTAGAAACTCTCATTTTTCTCAATTTCTTCTTTGATAATAAAACCAATTGTTGCACTCTGGACCTGAATCATGTCTTGCAGTTGTAAGTGCCCGGGTAAGGACCCAGCAACAGTGACCATCCCCAAGGTTTCATTACCATGCTGGTGATTTAAAACAAATTTATTTGTATAGTTCTGGAAGTCAGAAATGGGAAATAAGTCTTACTGGACTACAATCAGTTTGTAGCAAAGAGATTATTTTGGAGAACTTCTGAAAGAATTTTTACTAGCAGTTGCTAAATTAGTCCTTTCAGTTTTCGGCATTGTGCTGAGTGGAAATGAGCTTAATTTGCATTCCCTCTCAATTTTACCATATGCTTATTGACAATTTTGTGCATATTCTTTTAGAAGAGAGTCTTCAATATTTTTTCCATGTTGAATTTTTTCTTCTTTATGCTGAAGAAGAGTTAAACATTTTACCCCACATTTGCATTTGGTTTCCCCTAATTGGTGACTTGCCTTACCACATTATTCATGGGATCTTTTGCTTTTCTGTACTTTAAATTTTTTGATGAAGTACTATTTATTTATCTGTTTGTTTAAATTATATTTTCTTATTGTAAATCTGAAGCCCATACACAGCATGACTGCATTTGCTGTTTGGCATCTTAGTAGACAAAAATCAAGATGTATCCAGGCTGTGTTCTCATCTTGAGCTAAGGATCCTCTTCCCCACTGAGTTGTAAGGATTTACTTCCTTGCATGGGTAAGATTTAGATCTTGCTGACTACTAGAGTATGTTCACTCTCAGATCTGACAGACAGTCCTCAATTTTTAGTCCTGTGGTATTATGGATTAAATATTTGTTCCCTCCCCCAAAATTTATACATTGAAATGTGATTCCCCAAATGATGGTATTATTGGAAAATCATTAGGTCATGAGGATGGAGATTAGTGCCATTATAAATGAGGTGAGTGAAATAGCTTGTTGCTTTTCCCAACATGAGGATATGAGAAGTCAGCAACCTGCAGCCTGGAAGCAGATCTTTACCAGATCCATCATGATCTCAGACTTGCTTACATCATGATCTCAGACTTCCAGTCTCCAGAATTGTGAGGAAAAAAATCATTTATGGATGACACCATTTTAAAGCTTTTGTAACAGGGATCTGAGCTAAGAATGTGGACCACCCACAACAAGGCAGTACACAAACTCTTTCCTATGCCTTGAATCTCTTCCTTTGGAAGAAAGCATCTTTTTAAGCTTCACTTGATTAAGTCATGAAGGCAGGATAGACTCCCACAGATTAACTCAAAGGGAATTCATGCTTAACAAAAAGTCTATGCATAAATTTATCCTAAAAGACACCTCTGTCTGCCCACATAACTATAGCTCTATGCCCTTGTTAGCAGACCTCTAATATTATTCAAGTTGGCTATCACATGCTTATACCAGCCCAAAATATTTGTACCATTCTAAGGTGCTCATACCACAACAAAAAATGTATAGGATGGTAGACTCCCAAAACAGCCCCAGGTGATGAATCATGATATCTGTGTCTATATTATTTGATGTTGGTGTCTCACCCAATTTACCTTCATCTTTATCATTTTTGAGTTTTCTCAGGCCAATTGCCAACAGTGAAATGATAAAGTCTGTGTCCCAGTCCCAAGAAATTCTGTGTTCTCATTGTGGCCAGTTTATTCTTGGTCTTTCAGAAATTCATTAAGATCATACCTGAAATACTATGTGCTTGTTTTGTAGCCTCGCTTTCCTCCCATGCTCTCCTCCATGCAAGTTATTCCTTACACCACTTTCTCTTTTAGTCATCTGACTTTCTTTAGATTTCAGGCTATTTGGTTGCTCTGTGACCTCAGTTTTCTGAAGTGTTCAAGAAAAGTTATAATTTTGCATATTATCTGAGTTTTTCTTGCTAGATGGGACAGGTGTGCTTTACAGGTTTCTGTATTCTAAGCAAACTAGAATTTGCAACTTTATATAAATGGTTTGGAAGGAGGGAAAGATAAAGAGAATGACAGAGAGAATCTGAGAATTTCTTCCACATGCAGTAGAAGCTATATTATAAGTAAGTCCTCACTACCCAATCTGTCCGATTCTTGAATTTTGGAAAGCAAAAACTATTTAAATATTTCAGAAAATAAATGAAATATAAATTAGTTTTATTATCATTTCTAAGCTTTTTTATACTCAAACCAGTGGGGAACAGAAGAGAGTAACCATGATTATATTTAAAATATTTTTAAAGTTTCAGGCTTTCTTTATTATTTTGGAGTTTCAAACTCCAAAACTCCAAATTATGTGATGACACAAACTAAAACAAACCTATATTCTGCAGTGTTTGCCCAGATTATAGCTAAAAATTAATTTATATTAAATATCACACGAAGGAGTCTATCTTCATCTTTTGTAACAAGTATATCCTAACATCATAGTGGCTTAAAATTAGATATTTCTTCATAATCTCACTTCATGTAGGCTTCAGGATGTCTGAGACTCTGACACAGCTGTGCTTTGCTCTATGTGTATTTTCATTCTGGGAACACAACTAGGTACTGTGTGAGAGATTTCCAGTATAACAGAGAAAAAAAGCAGATAAAGGGTGAAATCACACAAAGACTTTTATTGCTTCTTCTTTGGCAGAATCATGTCATGTCTTTACACATTCTATTTGCCAAGACATGCCATGTGGCCAAATTTAAAGTTGAAATAGCTCTCCTTCTATGTGATATGCATTCAAGACTCAAAGCAATGTGTGGGAATGTACACTCCTAACAGAAGAGGGGAATAAATCAATAATTGTGAAAAATAAAATTCTACTTGGGACAGAAACAGACATGAAAGCATTTCATATTTCTGTTTACATCAAACATGAGTTAAATGCTTGCAGTAAGTTATATATAAACTAAAACAGGGAAGGTGACAAGAGTTGGAGAAATAATATAATTTGCCAAGAAAAAGCAGATTGCAGATATTCCCAAGAGTGGAACTTAGCAATGTTAGTGGGCAGACCGAGGGCTATCCTGGGGTTGCCCAAGCTTGAACACTCTAAAGGGATTTTGCCATCCTCCGCATAAAGACAAAGCATACTGTTAGTGTGAAAGATCTCTAATAGAATCAGTGTGCATAGAGAGAAAAGAGAAGAAAGGATAATAATTTCCCAATGACACACCAAAAGTTTACCTATACCCACACGGGTAAATGTCCAGTCATACAGGTTCTCCCTGAAGTGGGGCTGCTGAAGCCTAAAAGGTTACCACAAGTCTAAGGCACCTTCTGGAGGGGGACCATAAGATAAGAGCAAAAGGGGCCATACAAGTCTGGGATGAAAGGAGAAAAAATTAAAATACAAATCAAGATAATGGCCGCCATTGCCAACCTCCTCACATGTCTCTGACCCACACACCTCCTCCAAGTATCTCTAAATGCCTTGACTCCATGTGTTTGCTCCAAGTCCTCCAAGTCCTGGGTGCAAATCGAAAGCTCAGAAGCAAGGAGACCCTTTTTCACATGTGTCTATTGTTTATCTCTCTCTAAGTGCTTCCACCAAGCATTCTCTTGCCAAGTGTTCTATAGAGTTACTTGGCATTCAGCTCTACCCCTCATTAGGTGTAACAGATAAGGAACCTCTTTTTTTACGGAGTTATCTCTGTAAAAAAGCTCGAAAGAGTCTAAATATTTTTACTGTGGCTATTTGGAGTTAAATAAGGGAATTAGAAGTTGTGTCCCTCATCACAATACGATGTAGAATGGTGCCTCTCAAGTACTCTGATCTCTACTGAGACCCTGGGAGAAGATTATTCTTCAGGATCATAACGCACTGTTGCCAGAAGCAGAGCAGTAAATTGGAAGTCTAGGGTTACCCAGAGAATCTGTATTTTCACCCTAGCTCCTAGTTGATGTTGAATGCAGATCCGGGCTTGTGGGTCATTCTTTGAGTATGAAGGTGTTGGTCCAATGTGAGAGTCAGCTATGGGTATTTTGAGGCCTTCTCTCATAAGGACCTTCCTGCCATTCTTTGGTCTGAAACAGAAGTTATAGCCAGGGCTTATGACTTATGTTTGAAATGACAGATGATCTGGGGGACTCAACTCTATGTGAGGCATCTGATGCCATCTTCTGGTAGATTGTGTTAAAATTAAGTGGAATTATTGGACACCCTCTTGATGTCTGGGAATTTCTAGTTTGAGGTATGTAAGGACCCCTCCAATACTGGAATAGGGGACTCCAAAAATTACCTCTCTCCCTTCTTGGAGAGAGGCATATCAATTTTCTGGAGATATCAGGAAATGTTCAAATCACAAATGAATTGTTTGGAAGCCCATACCTCATCAAGACAGGTTCCTTAGTTGTAGATTTGGAGAAAATAGTAACTCAAGGTTAAGATGAGATGCAAAAAGATTAGACTTCTGAAAGGCAGGTCAGTTCATGAGAAGGAGTAAAGTAAACTGGTTCACCTTACTTCTACGTAGGGTTCACCTTCCTTCTAACTTCATCTCCTGGGGACAGAATATCAGCAACTGTATTTCCCTTTCTGTTCAGACCAGTGTCCCACAGGAAAACAATGTGCTCAGAGATGGGAGGAACCATGGAAACAGTGCCTAATGAGCAGACAGAGAGCTCTTCAAATATCCCTTCTGCTGTGGTCCCTCAGCATGTGCAACCTTGAGGTGGACATGACATGGTTATTGCCATTGAAGTCTTAATTCTAGGTCAGTGACCAATACTTTGCTCCTTCTTACAGTCCTTTCTGAGAACTGATCTTCTGTTCCATCATTCACCTTCCAAGGAGGATTTTAGACTTAGATAGGGTGACCTTCCTCTCAGAGACCCCATTCAGGTGAGTCTGAGAGTCCGGTAGGTACTTCAAGCAAGATCAGAGAAAATAGAACTTGATAATTTTGACCCGAGGTCAACTGAGAGCTTAATTTTCCTAGCCTGGAGGCCAGAGATGGTCATGTTTGTTGGTAAGGTTAATAATTAATTTGTAATTACTGTATTACATATATTTTCTTTTTCAAAGGAGCAGTATTACAATTAAGTGATGGTAATGGGAGTCTAGTTGGATGAAATTGAGGAAGGAAGGAGAGGCATGAAGTGCCTCAAGTAAAACTGGAACATATTAGAGAAGTTTTGCAGTTAAGGGGAGTAAGAAAATAGAATATTAGATTTAGAGGCTTGTGCAGTGAGCTGAAGACATTTTAAAAAATGTCTTAAAATGTATTTGAGCATGTTCTGTATTTATTAAAAATCCCAGACCCATGGAAGTAAATAGTATATTAATTCTTGAGACATACATTTCACTGTATCATCATTCACTTGGGTATTTGCCTGAAAAAATGGAATTAATATGCAAAAAGGGGATGCTAACAAGCTTCCTTTGTGATTATTTGATATCAGGAGATGGAGAAGCAATGAAGATTTTTCAGAGGTAGAAAAATAATTAGCTGAATCTCATCACCAATGAGAACCACTCATTTAGTAATAGAAAAAAAATGTGCTAAATTTTCCACATATATTGACTAAATTTGTTGACCTCCTTTGAGGATAGATGCCACTGTCTCCATTATGTCAGTGGGAATATGCAACTAATAAGTTGTAGAACTGAGATTCAAATGTCAGCTTTCTGGTTCCAAAATGTTTGTATTTAAAATCATTTAGAAATATCTTATACCATTTAATGTTAAAAAATTTCCCTCTGTTGTTTCATACTGCATATTTTCTATTATAAATATTTTTTTCCCTTTGCTTGTTTTTCTAGTGGGATGGTCAGTCAGTAAGATATTTTGCAATTGTAAACATATGACTCAGTTTTTCCTTGGATACATATTTTTTTAGGACTTTATTAGTTATCTGGGTACCCAGGGGGTATGCATTTCTTGGAATGCTGCCAGAAACACTGAGGCCTTTCTCCTTCTCATAATGTCTCAGGGAACTCCTGATCTTATTAGAACTGATTACTCCCATTATGTCCCCCATTTTTTCCTTTGAATTTTTGGAAATTTTTAGGTTTTTTAAACACAGGACTCAAAACAGTCATATTAATGTTTACATGTCATGGGCGGCTCACCACCCAGCACGTGGGCACTGTTCATGCAATTGTTAGTGTACAGATAATTTGATGCTGACAATTTGCCTTGTGTTATTTCTTTCAAAATTATTGTGACTGGTGGTGAAAATGACTCATGGTAGAAACACAACTCCAGGCCACAAACACCACAGTGTGAATCTGTGCGTGTTCCGTGGGGTGTGGACAGTTCTTGGGGAAGCAGTAACTGTGGTCATACAGTTAAATTGCAAGTTCCAGGGTATTAGCTAGCAGCTGGAAATAAAGGATCCCCGTGCAAAATATCTTGGAACACAATAAAGTACAAAGATCAACAGGTAATGAGCGATTATCTGTGACTGGAGGTTTCAGCAGTTTCAGGACGCCAATGATAGCTCAACTTTACCTGACACCATCTTTTCTTTCTCCTTGCATTTGTTTGTGCCCCTGGACACACTGTTTTCCTGTTGGAATCCATTTAGGTATCTGAACAAGAAGCTTCCTTGGAGTCTTTGCACTGGCTCTTTTCCCAGTAGGGCATGCACTTCCCCAGACTGCCTCCTGCCTCCTGCTTTGCTCTCCTTGAGGTATATGCTGAGATGTCAACTTATCAGATCTTCTTGAACATCTGAAACCCATTCTGATATACTCTGTTTTGTACTAAAATTTTTTTCTGACATAGCACCTGTCATCATCTGATATGGTATATGATTTTTTTTTGTTTGTCTATAAATATTCTTTCTATATCATGGCTGTGAGTTTTTGTCAGTACCCTATACTTTTTGTCTGGAAGATGGTCAGGACTTAACATATATTCCTTAAATACATGAAAGAATTTATGAGACTTTAAAACACATGAACTCTGGAAAAACAGACAGTGGGACAGTAATTACAAACCTTGAAATGTTAGGGGACATTCCTTAAATGATGTCAGATTCATACAAAATTATAATATATGTTTACCCTCAATTGCAAAATATAAATTATACCATTTCACTCTGCTAGCAATGTCTATGTGAAAATTATGTTGTTTTTATCTTTCTAGTCATTAACACCACATGGTGCTAAACAATGATACACGCATTTCAGAATTTCTTCTCCTGGGATTGTCAAAGGAATCAGAACTGCAGCCCCTCATATTTGGCCTTTTCCTCTCCATGTACATGATCACTGTGTTTGGAAACCTGCTCATCATCCTGGCCATCATCTCAGACTCCCACCTCCACACACCCATGTACTTCTTCCTTGCCAATCTGTCCTTTGTAGACATCTGCTTCACCTCCACCACCATCCCCAAGATGCTGCTGAATGTTCAGGTGAAGAGCAAAGTCATTACTTACAAAGGCTGTATCACTCAGATTTACTTTTACACACTCTTTGGAGTTCTGGATGACTTCATCCTATCTGCAATGGCCTATGACCGCTATGTGGCTATCTGCCATCCTTTGCACTACTCGGTCATCATGAACCCCCGGCTCTGTGGACTGCTAATTCTGGTGTCCTGGATCATTGGTGTCTTGAATTCCTTGTTACAAAGTTTAATGATACTGCGACTGTCTTTCTGTACAGTCCTTGAAATCCCTCACTTTTTTTGTGAACTCAATCAGATACTCTTGGGTGCCTGTTCGGAAACCTTTCTTAATAATACAATGATGTATTTTGCTACAGTGCTGCTGGGTGGTGGGCCCCTTGCTGGTATCCTCTACTCTTACACTAAGATTGTTTCCTCCATCCGTGGAATCTCATCAGCTCAGGGGAAGTATAAAGCATTTTCCACCTGTGCATCTCACCTCTCAGTTGTCTCCTTATTTTATTTTACAATCCTAGGAGTTTCTCTTAGCTCTGCTGTTCCCAATAGCTCCCAATCAAGTGCAATAGCCTCGGTGTTGTACACGGTGGTCACACCCATGCTCAACCCCTTCATCTATAGTCTGAGAAATAAGGACATTAAAAGGGCTCTGAGAAGACTGGTGGGGTGATAGCTGCAAAAACCCCTTTTACACTAGATCTGACAAAGTGCCTCCGATTACAGGAACCAGAAATTGTTAGTCTTTGATTTGATTGTGAAGTAGAATCAGTTCTTTCTATTTATTTCCTGTAATTTGCATTTCATTGACCTCAACTTCTCTGTATAATTTAAGTAACTCACTTCATTATGCTTTCTGCTCTGACATACACAATTTTTGCCTTTGTTCATTTTCCTGCCTTTCAGTGGAATATCTGAAACCACAGTTTTTACTTTGGTCTGTCATTCTTTTCCATTTTAATACTTTATGGCTAATATAGACTTTGATGTGTAGAAATAGATAGATACATTGATCTAACACATCTAGATAACAGATGTGTATATAGAGAAGTGTATGTACAAAGAGAGGACTAGAGATAGACATGCCTACCTAATGCATCTAACAGATATGTAACACACATGTGTGTACATATATATATATATACGCACACAAATCTTCTTATTTTAAAGTCAGTAGCCTTATTTGATCTTCTACCTTAATATTCCTTATTACAAACAACAAATTCAAAGTTATTAGATATTAAGAAGTGGACATCTTTTGGAGGGTCTTACTATCACACAAGAGCCCTTAAAAGAAAGAATTCTTTTTGAAAGTATGTTGTTGATAGTATTTAAAGGGTTTCTACATAAAATAATGAAACACAGATTTTATAACAGCCTCTGGAATGAGTGAACACACTATTCTTTCAAAATGACATGCAAAGACAATTTTGGTTCAAAGACTTACTACTACCTATACCTGACTCAACACAGGACCAGTCTTTTGAATAGTCCTCACACCAAGACCTGCAGCATCAGCATCACCCAAGAGCTTGTTAAAATTGCAGAATCTCTAAACTCAATTTATAATATAAATATAAAATTCCTAATTGGACTCGCTAAATTGTTGTGAATCCAAGAATTGTGATGCTTTAGATTTTACAATAAAAGAACACAGTTCTCCTCACTTTTTTTGAAAAGGAGAAATGCAATTTTCTGGAGATATAATAGTGGAACCCCCACCACGAGTCAATTTAAGAATTGAAGGGATCTAGTTCTGACAAGATATTCAACCTCAGTGTTTGGAAAAAAGTTTAACTCAGTATTTAACTCAGTATGGGTGAGATGTTGGAAGGTTCGACTTTTGGAAGGTAGGTAAGAGCACAAAGAATGATTAGTTCAAAATCTGGATTCACTTCCCTTTAATCTCTTAGGATCAGAGAATCATTAGTAGACGGTTTCATTCTTTTTGCACCACATCCATAGGGAAATCATGTGCTTAGAGGCTGGAGTAACAGGAAAATGTGCCTAATGAGAAGATAGAGTGACTGGAGTTACCTTTGCTTGTAGTCCCTCAGCTTATCCGACATGGTTGACATGTTATCACTTCTGACTCCTAAATCTGACTTGTGAAAAGATGTTTCACTCTTTCCTGTTATCTCGTGTGAGAACAGAGTTTGAGTATCGTGATGTAGTGAGCAATTCAGACCCCCACATAGAGACCTTCCTCTCAGAGACCTCAAGACTCCATCAATTCGGCGAGTCTGAGAGCCTGGAAGGTACTTTAGGATATGTATGGAGAACTTGGAACCTGTCACCCGAGAGCTGAACTTACCTAGCACAGAGACAAGAGTCCCTGTTCATTTGTTTAATCAATTTAAAATCAATTCATTTAATGTGTTAGTACGAATGTGTATCTTTGACTTAGAAATACAAGTATAAGTGTTGATAATTAAGTGTTGGGAATGGAAGTCCAGTTGGATTACATTGTAAATTAGAAGGAAGAAAAAGAGGATTCCAGTAAAATTAGAACATATCTGAGAGCTTTTGCTGTTTGGGGGAATGAGAATATAGAATATTGGGTATGAAAGAGTGTGCAGTGAAGTGAGAGGTTTTTTTGAAAATTTTGAAGATGGAGTGTTTTGTATTTACTAAAAAGATCCAAACTGATGGATATAGATGTTACCTTGTAAAGGCAATGCACGAGGCTTACATTTCATATTATCTTCTCTCACATTGAGTATTCACATGCAAAATTTTAAAAATAAATCTAAAGAGAAATTCTAAAGAGTTTTATTTTGTAATTATTAAATTTCTGATTAGGCTGCATATATTTTGGCTTGTTGGCATTTTACATTATTGTACTTTGCTATGAAAGTCTTCTGCATAATTTATATACTGGTGTCTAAATTATCTTATTTTACATTCTGTACTTTAAAAAATTGGAATTTTTCTACCTATTTATTGTTTGGCATTTAAATCTTTTATACATCTATAGATCTATTTGGGAGTTATTTATTTGTTTGTTTGTTTATTTATTTATTTATTTATTTATACAAGCACTGGGTACAGTCAGAAGCACGGGAATGGTGAGAGAATTCACCAGAGCCAGAGCGGGGAACAGAACAGGCAGACTGATGAAATACACTGTTGAGGGGAGCAGCAGGCATGGCAGGAGAGGTCTGTCATGCCATGTGGGACCCTCGCTGGCGGCCGGGGATAGAACCGGCGCTGCAGAGGCTGTGGGCAGCTTTGCAACCCATCGCTCAATCACTGTGCCACCAGGGGAGGCCCTATTTGGGGGTAATTTATAACCTTAGATTGATCAGTCAGATCAATTGGTCACATTATGCCCACCCAATACACTTAAAATGTAGATAGTTCTGCAACTGTGGTATCAATAAAATCCTTTTACACATATTGTGCTCTTATTTCATATCTGTTTTTCCTAATTGCTACCCTTTTGCCTTATGTGATTAGATTTGCTTTTGAAAAGAGCAATCACATTCTTTTGCCTTCAACTAATGAACTTCTCTGTCTTCTTTAGCACAATGGAGGCCACTTACATCTTACTTACATCTTACCAGGAAGAAAATAAAACTTTTGATATTGCTTCTTCCTCCCTTGCTTTTCAAAAATGCATATTTTTTTCATTGCATGATATTTTCTAATTTATTATTATATATTTTACCACCCATGCTCATACCCCATTTATTTCACTTTGCAATCTCCTCCACCCTCTCCCCTGTTCCTTCTGGTAAATATTATCCTCTTTTATGCTGAGTTTAAAGTTTTATTTCTTCTATTGCTTGTATTTTTTTTTTTTTGGTATTTATTGTCCACAGATGAGTGAATCCAGGCAATCCTGTCTTTCATTTTTTGGCTGATTTCACTAAATATAATCACCTCAAGGCCCATCTGTTGCATTGACAACACTACATTGACAAAAAAACAGGAGTCGTGGAGCAGGCTGTACAATGCAGTATGCTGCTGAAAGAGCAAGATCTTGGCCTTTTTATTGACAGAATAATCATACAGCATCAATTACATGGGGTAGGAGAACAAAGAGTCATCTGAAACTGAAAATGTGCTTATGTCATCTAAGACTTCTAGGGAAGGTGAGTCTGCTGACCAGGTGTTTTATCTACTTGATGACCCGGTGTTGTAATGGAAACCACAGCCCAGGTCCCCAGCCATGGTTCCAGTCTTATCAATAAGGTGTCCTGCTGATCAGTCTCTGGGATGCAAAGTCACAAATTGGTCAGTGGCCTCCTGGGCTTTCTCAGTTATACCTCGTGATGTATACCCATTGTCCCAGGGTAATCAGATGTCCTGCTCTTGTTTAATTGGAAAGGACCCTTGTAGGGTCTGGTATCCTACATTCTTTTAGGTCATATAACTGATTGACTGGGTTGTTCTGACCTTGCATTGGAGGATAGAACTGCATGTAACCAAAATGATGGCCAAACAGGCCATTTAAGTTTAGCAGACCCACATCCATCCAGTTTGTCCCAAATGCAACTTTTTCATCTTCATTCACAGCTGTGTAATATTCCATTGGATATATGCTCAAAGTTTCTCTATTCATTCATCTGTTGAAAGGCACTTGGGCTGGTTCCATGATCTGGCAATTGTAAATAGTGCTGCTATGTACAAAGGTGCAGATAGATATTTTCATGTCAAATTTTTCACATTATTTGGATAGGCAACTAATAGCAGTATTGCTGGGTGAAATGGGATTTCCATTTTTATTTTCTTGAGACATCTCCCTAACATTTTCCACAGGTGCTGTACCAGTTTGCATTCCCACCAACAGTGAATGAGAATTTCTTTTTCACCACAACCTTACCAATATTTGTTAATTCCATTGTCTTTTATATAAGCCATTCTCACAGGAGTGAGGTGGTATCTCAGTATGGTTTTAATTTACATTTCTCTTATAATAAGTGAAATTGCAAATTTTTTCATATGCCTATAGGCCATTCAAATTTCTTCTTTAAAGAAGTATCTATTGAGATCTTTTGCTTACTTTTAAATTGGGTCATTTGTTTCTTTGTTGTTGGATTGTAACCCTGTATCAGATGTATGGTAAGAGAACATTTTTTTTCCCATTCTGCAGGTTGCCTTTTTGCTTTTGTGATGGTTTCTTTTGAGGTGTAAAATCTTTTAAGTTTGATATTGTCCCAATTATTTATTTTTGCTTTTGTTTCCCTTGCTATTGGGGTTATAGTCCCAAATACATCTTTGTGGTATATGCCCGTAGTGTGTCCCCTATATTTTCTTTTAAGTACTTTATGGTTTCAGTTCTTCTGTCCAAATCTTTAACCCATTTTGACTGAATTTTTAATGTTTGGTGTTAAATATGAATCTTGCTTTTTTTTTTTTTTTTGCATGTGGCTATCCATTTTTCCAGCACCATTTATTAAAAAGGTTACCTTTTCCCCATTGTGTGGTCTTAATTCCTTTGTTGAAAATTAGCTGTCCAAGACCTCTCTGATGGCTCAGGGATTAAAGTCTCAGCACTATCAATCTATCACCAGCCACTGAGGCATGATTTCAATCCCTGGCCAGGGAGCTAACCCACATGTACAGCAGATCTCTCTTGTCTCAACCACTGCTCTCCTTAGTGGTGTATTTCTGTAGATCCACCTGTTTTCCCCCCACTCTGTCTCTGGTGACTCCTCTCACCTCCTGCACCTCTGGCATACACCCCAGTTCTTCTATGCATAAGTAAATAAAAATAAATCTTTGAACAAAAAAAGAAAATTAGCTATCCATATTTATATGGATTTATCTCTGGACTTTAAATTCTGTTCCATTGGTCTGAGTTTCTGTTTTTGTTCCAGTACCATACAGTTTTGATTACTGTTGCTGTGTAATATTGTTTGAAGTCAGGAAGTGTGATGCTTCCAATTTCCTTTTCTTCTCTCAAGACGATTTTAGGTAATTGGGGCATTTTGTGGCTCCATAAAATTTAATAATTGTTTGTTCTATTTCCTTAAAAAAGTCATTGATATTTTTATAGGTAGAGTGAAATCTGTAAATTGCTTTGGGTAATATGGCCATTTAAATGATGCTAATTCTTCCTATCCATGAACATGGGATATCATTCCATTTCTTTGTGTCTTCTTTTATTTCCTTTGATAGAGTTTTATAGATTTTATTATATAAAAATCCTTTACCTCCTATGTTAAGTTTATTCCCAAATATTTCATTTTTTCTGGTGTGATTACAAATGGAACTGTATTCCTTATTTTTCTTTCTTCTGATACATTGTTCACATGGAGATGCCATTGATTTTTTGTGTATTGATTTTTTTTATCCTGCCACCTTATTGTATTCAGATATTATTTCTTCTAACATTTTTTGTAGTGTCTTTTGGTTTCCCTGAGTGTATTAGCATGTCATCTTCAAATAGTGACAGTTTCACCTTTTCTTTTCCAATTTGGATTACTTTTATTCCTTTTTCTTGCCTAATAGCTTCAGCTAAGACTTCCAGGACTATGATGAATAACAGTGATGATAGTGAACATATCTGTATTATTCCTGACTTAATGGAAATGCTTTCAGCTCTTCACCAGTGAGTATGATATTGGTTGTGTTTGTTATATATGGCTTTTATAATATTTAGATAAGTTCCATTTATTCTGATTTTCAGAGGATTTTTTTTATCATAAATGGATGTTGCATCTTGTCAAATGCTTTTTTAGCATCTATTGAGATGATTATGTAATTTTTGTCCTTTTTTGATCTGATAAATGACATTGAATAAAGTTTTGTTGTACTGGCCTTGCATCCTTGGGATGAAGCCTAATTGATCATGGTGGCTGATTCTCTTAAGGTGTTGCTGTATTAGGTATGCTATGATTTTGTTGAGAATTTTTGCATCTATGTTCATCAGAGATAAGGGTTCCCAAGTCAGGATTTCTCCAGATTCCAGTCCAGACACTCTCCAAGCAAGACCATATATCATTGGTCTATAATTTTCTTTTATAGTGCTGTGTATGTATGATTTTGGGATCAGGGTAATATTGGCCTCATAGAATGTTAGGGAGATTCCAATCATATTTTCAGTCATTTTGTTTTTGATTGTTTTATTTTCTGTTGGTTCTTTTCACCATAGTTTTTCTCTACTCTTTCATTTCCTTTTTTTTTTGAAGATTTATTTTATTTATTTATGCATATAAGAAATGGGGTGTAGGTCAGAGGTGCATGGGATGAGAAGATTCACCAGAGACAGAGTGAGGAGCAGAACAGGTGGATCTACCAAAATATACTGCTGAGGGGAGCAACAGGTAAGACAAGAAAGGTCTGCCTTGCCATGTGGGTTAGCTCCCTGGTCGGGGATCAAACTCATGCTGCAGTGATTGGTGATAGCTTAATAGCATTGAGACTTTAACCCCTGCACCACCAGGGAGGCCCTCTGTCTACTCTTTCTGAATGGCTTTCTATCAATTTGTTTGCTTTGTTGTATGCAGGTGTCTATTTTGGATTTTTGATTAGTGGTTTTCATGGGGGTTTTATTTGAATCTATGCTTTGGGTCCTTATGAGCTGGTGTCTTCCCGCCAACATTTAACTATACTGGTTCTACCCAATTTCTTCCTCCCCCTTAGTACTTGTTGTTATTGACACCTGTATTCTTGCCCTTGGTACTGATGTTATATTTCTCTTGTCATTTTGATAAGGAGTTTGTGCTTCAATTTTTCTTTTCTTATAAAAGAACTCATTTTAGTATTACTTGAAGAGCAACTCTGGTGGTGGCAAACTCCATTAGCTTCTGTTTGTCTGAGAAAACCTTTGTTAACCCTTCATATTTAATAGATAATCTTGCAGGATAAAGAATTCTTGGCTGACAGTTCTTGTCTTTAAGGGTGGCAAATATTTTCTTCCACTCTCTTCTTGCTCGGAGAGTGTCTGGACTGAAATCTGGAAAAACCCTGACTTGGGAGCCCTTATGAGTTATTTTTTCCCTTTACTTCCTGCAAAATTTTTTCTTTATCTTTAATTTTTGATAGTTTGACAATTATGTGTCTGGGTGTAGATTTTTTTGCACCTAAGAATTTAGGTATTCTCCCTGTTTGCTGGATTTCCATATTTAATTCATTCAGTAGGTTTGAGAAGTTCTCATTTGTTCTTATTTTTTTGAATAGATTTTCCAGCCTTACTTCTTTTTCTTCCCTTTCTGGGAGTCTGATAATTTGTAGGTTTCCTCTTTTAACACTTGATATTTCTCATAGAGTTTGCTGATTTTTCCTTTGTCTTGATACTCTCTCTTCTTCTAAATGTGTAATTAGGGAGAGTGACATAATCCACATGGTGGCAAAGGGATCAAATTCTCCAATAAAAACATCTGATAGGGAGAAATAATGATGAGATCCTGGTGGACCTCGGATGTGTTAGACAGACTTGGCAGCACCTGTGATTTGCTCAGACTGCTGAGGGAATTTGGAAAGACTGGGGAAGGGAAGAGAGACAAATCATCGGAACCCTCTCCCTTCACCCACCCACAAAACTGGCACATCTAGAAATAAGGGAGAAAAAGTTGAAGACAAGAAGTCAGGACAATCCTGAGACATCTGAGGGGTCCAGGCAATGAAATGTGGGCAAGCAGGGCCTCCCCACAGATATGCAGTGCTGGGAGTGGACCTTTATTGTGGCATCTCCCTCCCTCCTCTCCTTGGGATCAGTGGGTTGCACTTACAAGGGAAGGGCATCAGGGGATCCTAACAGGGCTGATACCGACATTGAGGGCCTCTTGGTACCCCAAGCCCTCAGGTGAGGGAGGCTGCAGGAGCCCTATCACCTATCCAACTACCTCACAGGCCCATAAGGTGTGCCAATTCTCCCACACCCACAGCTGCAGTTCATTTTGCAGTTTGTGCTCAGTTCCCCAGCCCCATATCTAACCTCTCTGGGAGACTATACTACTCAGCCCTCCGGTGGTCCCCAGTGGACCAGACTAAAACAGTAATGACTGACTCACTGGGAAACATCAGAGCCCTGAGAAGCAATTCTCCCCCCATCTGTTTGTGTGTTTGTTTGTTTATTGGCCAGTCCATTGTCTCTTGTTTCCCTCTCTATTATTTCTGTTTTCTCACTTTCAACATCACCATCACCACTTTCTCTTTTCCTGCTGCTACATTTCCTCCTCCTCCTCCTCTTTCCGCTTCCCCTTATCTAGCCCCTTCCTTCTCCAACCTTTGTGCCTTCTACATTTCTGTATCATCCTCCTCTTTCCTCTCATCCCTTCTTTCTCTCCTTATTCTCTTTTGATCCCAGTATTCTTCTGAGACTTGCCTAGAGGGACCTAGCAGTTAAAAAGAGAAATACATCCCACCCACAAATACATCCCACTTCCCAGTGGACTTGGCCTCAGCTTGTGTCTGGAGGTGCAGTACTCTACATGAGACTCTTGACTACTACAGGCTGAGACATTGGATCTCATCCCATGCACTGGGGCCTAGAAAAACAGGGGCTTCTGATGCAGAGCAGGAGCTCCTGGAGCAAAGCAGCTCAAAACAACACCTACCATAATAGAAGAGTGTCTGGATGTGTATCCACCCACAACAGCTCAGGCACTAGGCAGACACAGCCATGCCTGAGCAAGAGAAATCAGAAGTCATGTCCATCTGCACCAGTCATACAGGGGCACTACAAACAGAACAAACTGAAGGCAAACAATGGGAAGAAAGAAAATCAGAAACGCTCAAGCAGGCACTTCTGGGAAAAATACACCACAGAAAGAAAGTCAGCCTCCAGAACCAGATAACATGGACATGGAAGGAAATCTCCACCTAACAGACAAAGAATTAAAATAGGCTACAATGAAAACAATCAAGGAGTTCAAAGAAAATGCAGAAAGAGATAAGAATATAATCAATGAGCAGAGGAAGAAAGGGAAGGAACTGGAGAATATCCAGAGATTAGCAGAGGAAATCAATAATTCGGGGAATGGCCATGAAAATAGAATGGAAGAAATGGAGGAATGAATCAGTACTCTCGAAGACACAGATTCAAAAAGAAACAAAAGATAAAAGGAAAGACAAGTAAAAAATAGAAAAGAATTAAGAAACACTTTGAGAAATATCTGACATAATGAGGAAAGGAAATAGAAGAATCGGGAATTCCAGAAGATGAGGAGAGAGACAAAGGAACCAAGAAGCTATTCAAGAAGATAATTGAAGAGAACCTCACAGGCATGAAGATGGAAATGAAAACAGACATACAGGAAGCTAGAAGAACACCAAATTCCAACCAAGAATACTCTACCCCACAAAGCTCTCCTTCCTCTATGAAGGAAAAATAAAAACCTTCTCAGATAAACAAAATCTCCAGAAATTCATTACTACTAAACCCCCACTCAAAAAAATATTACAAGAAGCCCTAAAACCAAAATGAACAAAGGAATGAATAGGAAGACCAGAATAAGGTAAGGAATAGAATCACAAAAAGGCAAACAAAATGGCTAATATAGATGCAAGGGTATCAGTATTAACTCTAAATGTAAATGGACTAAACTCCTCAATAAAACACAGGGTAGCAGCCTGGATTAAAAAACAGAACCCCTCTTTTGCTGTCTACAGGAAACACATTTAACTACAAAAGATAAACATATATTGAAAGTAAAAGGTTGGAAAACAATCCTACAAGCAAATGGACCAAAAAAGAAGGCAGGGACAACTATAGTTGTATCAGATAAAATAGACTTCAAACTAAAAAAAAAGAGACATAGATGGTCACTACATTATGATTAAGGGAACAATACATCAGGAAGACATAACACTCATCAACATATATTCATCAAATGAAGGAGCACCAAAATATATCAGACAATTATTATCATCTTTGAAAACAGACATTAGAGGAAATACATATGTAGTAGGAGATTTCAACACACCACTCTTGCCAATGGACAAAACAATGAGACCAAAAAAAAAAAAAAAAAGAGTAAGGACACCAGAGCTCTAAATAAGGACCTAGACATCTTGGGCTTAATAGACATCTATAGGACACTTACCCAAAAAATTGGAGTACACATTTTCCTCAAGTGCACACAGATCATTCTCCAAGATCGATCACATCAATCACGTTTGACACAAGTCAAACATCAACAGATACATTAAGATCAAAATCATGCCAACTATCTTCCCTGACCATAAAGGCATCAAACTAGAAATAAACCATGAAAAGAAAGCAAGGAACCCTTCCACCTCATGGAGATTGAAACCCACACTACTGGAAGACCATTGGATTAAAGAAGAGATCAAAGAAGAAATTAAAAAATACTTTGAGTTGAATGACAATGAGGACACCACATTCCAGAATGTATGGGATGCTGCAAAAGCAGTAATAAGAGGAAAGTATATAGCAAAACAAGCTCACCTCATGAATAAAGAAAGAACTCAAAAAAACAACCTAATCTCCCATCTTAAAGAACTGGAAAAAGAACAACAACAATAAAAAAACCCCCAAAAGGGGTTGTAATTGTATGGGGAATATAAAAATAAAATTTAAATAAATAAAAAAACCCCAAAAGTCAGTAGAAGAAAGGAAATAATAAAAAAAGCAGAAATAAGCAAAATTAAATTTAAAAAACATACCAAAGATCAAAATACCAAAAGCTATTTCTTTGAAAAAATAAACAAAATAGACAAATCCCTAGCCAGGCTCACCAAGAAAAAATGGGAGAAAACACAAATTAAATAGGATCATAACTGAAAAGAAGAAATTAAAACAAACTCAGTATAAATCAAAAGAACAATCAGAGATTACTATGAACATTTATATGCAAACAAGTTCAACAATTTAGAAGATATGGACAAATTCCTAGAATGATATAATTATCAAAAGCTACATAAAGAAGAAATAGAACATCTAAACAGACCAATTGCAAGTAGTGAAATTGAAACAGTAATCAAAACACTCCCCAAAAACAAAAGCCCAGGACCAGACGGCTTCACAAATGAATTCTACTAAATGTTCAGAAATGAACTAGTGCCTATCCTATGAAAACTCTTTCAAAAATTTGAAAAAGAGGGCCTCCCCTGGTGGCACAGGCGGTTGAGCTCCAAGCTCTGTGCTGTGAAGCTGTCTGCAGCCTCCGCAGTGCTGGTTCCATCCGGGCTGGCCAGTGAGGGTCCCACACGGCAAGGCAGACCTCTCCTGCCTCACCCACTGCTCCCCTCAGCAGAGTATTTTGTCAGTCTGCCTGTTCTTTTCCCCGCTCTGTCTCTGGTGAATCCTCTCACCCTCCCGCACATCTGGCCTGTACCCCGGTTCTTGTATAAATAAATAAATCTTAAAAAAAAATTGAAAAAGAAGGAATATTACCAAGTACTTCTGATGTTAGCACCAGATAACATGAAGAGTCCCTTCGTGGTTGCCAAAATGATGACGTTTTTGGAGTGAGTGCGGGGTCCTTGGGTTCACTCTGGGAAAAGTTTCACTAGAGCTCCTGTTTCAGCAGCACGTGGCAAGTTCCCCAGGCTAGTTTCTCCATGAGACAGAGACATTAATTATATTTAAAGAGCAGGTTTATTAGGGAAAGAGAAAGGGACAGGTTTTGCTAAGAGAGGCCTGCATGGTTGTAGGCAGGCAGCCTTGACAGGTCACGGGCAGGCAGGATGCTGCTGCCTTGCAGAGGGAGAGAGTTGGTGAGAAGAGGCACCTGCATAGTCACAGGTGGGCAGTGGGAGTGCTGCCTTGAGCTTGTACAGAGACTGCATTGATATAGTCCTTTTCTCTTTGGGAGGGGTCACTCCTCCGTGGAGTGGCCTGCTTGTTGCTGATGTTGGGTAACAGGCAAAACTAGAAAGGGACCAGAGATTCCAGGGTGGGCCAAATCTCCCTATCTTTACTCTCAGGCCTGTGCTCCACTCCCTATAGCAGTCTGATCCTGCTTGGGTTCTCATGCCTTGTGATAAGGCGCTGGTGCCTAAGTGTCACAAACTCCACAGCTGGGTTAATGGTCATGTTATTCCCCTCCACCCCCACCTCCTTGTGTGAGTCAGGTTTTAGTCTTGTGAGGCCTTCTTTCCAGTTTTTCTATTCTTGTCCTCCATCACTCCCATAAAAAAAATAGTTAATAGGAAGAAAAAACAGCAGGTCCCTGTGAAAACCAGGACACCGAAGATAAATAGGTGAATGGCAAACTGCCCAAAGAGGAAAGTTGCCATAAAAGAGGACGAAGAAAGGAAAGCTCAGAACCCTGCTACCCTCCCCCACCCACAAAGCTGGCACACTCTGACCAACAGAAAGAAACAACAGCAACAACAACAACAACAACTAGAACAAACTACAGATCAAGTGGGACTGTGAATGGAAAGGAACTATTGCAGGCACTGCACCCCATGAACGGGAACTGTGAGAACTGTGTGGGAATCGCCACTCAGGTGAGCAAATGGCTCTGGTTGCCATTAGAGGAAGATAAGGACTCCACAGAGAGACCTAAAAATAGCCCAAGGCCAGCCAGTAAGCTTGTGTGGAAAAGCGCCATCGCCCATGACCTAAGTTCATGGGAAGATAGGTGGGAACTGTCACTGAGATGAATGATCCTTACTGAATAATTAAAAACCAGGCGCTCGGGCAAAGGAGCGGGGTGCAAATGGCAGCATTTCTGTGGACACTGAACTGGGCTACTGCCCACGTCCCAGATCTGAGGGTTTCAGAACTGAGACCCGGGGCATGAAACTCAGGGTGTGGGATCCCCACAACGCATGGCACAGGGCAGACACAGCACCCCCACACCGTTGAGCCATTCCATGCCACCCCCACTCAGTTCCGCAGAGACCCATGGGGAAAAAGCACAGCTCTGGAAGGATACTAGGAAAGATCTCTGGTGCCACCTAGTGATTAGAACAAAATCACCAACTTCTTAATAGTTGGAAGCCAGGGTTTCTAAAACCACCCTCAGGCTCTGAGAGGGGGTGGGCCATGCAAATGGGGGGTAAGAAGGGAAACAAGGCATGGATTCTGGAACTGAGAGCTAGGCACAGGATTCAGGGTGTGGGATGTGCCATAACAGTGGGCACTACACAAGGTGACAGTCATCATTTTGGATCTGAGACCCTGAGATTGAGAACTAGAGCACAGAATTCAGAGCACAGTATCCACACAGCCATGGGCACAGCACCGGGTGAACATGGGGCAGACACAGCCCCCAGTGTGAGCAATAGCCCCTGCGTTGAGGTGCTCCCCTCCTGAATCTGTTTCTCAGAGAACTACAGGGAAAAGCACAGGTCAGCAAGTACAGGTCTCTAGCACTACCTAGTGGCCAGAGCAAAATCACCAACTAACTGATTCCCTGCTGGAACTAAGTAAATATGGAGGGAGGGAACTGTAAGAGACAGTGCCCAGCAACACAGCCACAGCATCAACACCCTTGTGGAGTTTTGGCCTACCAGTGCTTGTCTCAGTCTGGTAAACATTTTTCAACACCCCTGAAAGAGCAATCCAAAGAGATGCTCGCCAACACCAGTGGCACAATGTCCCAATGCAGAGAACAAATTAGAAAGCAAACAGCAGGGAGAAGGGAAAATACAAATAACCAAGCAAGCCAGCAGGAGAAGGACACACCACAAAAAGAAAATCAGTCACCAGAGCTCAACAATGACATGAAAGAACTTCTCTGCCTGTCAGATAGAGAATTAATAATCATCATGATTAAAAAGTATAATGAGATGAGACAAATAATCAATGAACAAAAGAACGAAAATGAGAACTTAAGAAAGAGAATAAAAGAAAACAAGGAGACTAAAAGATTACTGGAGGAGACGAAGAGCTCTTGGAAAAGCATTGAAAACAGGACCAAGGAAATGGAAGAATGGATCAGTACTATTGAGATACAAAAATAGAAAGAACCAAAAGAGAAAAATAGAGAGAAGCTCAAAGGAAGAAGAATGAGTCTGATAATTATCAGACTCCATGAAGAGAGGAAATATAAGAGTTATAGACATTCTAGCAGGTGAGGAGAGAGATAAAGGATCTGAGAAATTATTCAAGGAGATAATTGAAGAAAACTTCCCAAGTATGAAAAAGTAGATGAATATAGACATACAAGAAATGAGAAGAACACCCAATTATCACAATGAAAAGAAGACTACAGCAAGACACGTAATAGTAAAGCTTTCAAGAGTCCAAGACAAAGAAAAAATAATTGAAACTGGCAAGGGGAGAAACATAACCTATAAGGGAAAATCGTTCAGGTTAACCTCAGATTGCTCCGAAGAAACACTACGGGCAAGAAGAGAATGGAGTAACATATTCAACAAACTTCAAGACAGCAAATGCCAACCAAGAATACTTTACCCTGTAAAAATGAGGCAAAAATGAGAGACTCCAGTAAAGTATGTAGGGTGTTTTCCTTTTAAGGACAGTATGAAATAGTGTATTCACTTTGGAGGCAAGTACAGTGAACTGAGAGCATTTTTTTTTTTTTTTAAATTTAAGGTGTGTATTTGAGCAGGTTCAGTATGTATTAGAAAGAAACAGACCAAGAGAGGTAGATAGTAACTTGAAATGCAAGTTCTGGAAACAAACATTCATATTGTCACTTCTATGGATGTATGTTGTGTATTTTCTGTTTTAAATTATGGATAATTCCCTTTGTTCACTTTTCTATTAAATCATGGCACATAAATTTATCATCACTTTCTCTAAAGGATAAATTACTAAAGGATAAATTTATAAATTTATAAATTCTCTAAAGGATAAATTTATCATCACTTTCTCTAAAGGATAAATTAAATAATTTTTTGTGCTATATTTGATTTCTCCTCTCAGGTGTAGTCCCTGTAATAGTCCCACCACCAAGTCATCCATGAACCATCACCAGAGCCCCTTGTGTTCTTCCCACCCCCTGTTTAAATCCCTCTCCTTCCTCCTCCTCTGCAAAATGTCTTTGATTTATAGTTGCCTGCTAGTTTTGTCTATTTATTTCTTATTATTTTTCCTGATCCCTTATTTGGTTCTCCTATTGTCCTCCTATAAGTGAAATTATCCCATATTTTTCTTTTTCCTTCTGGCTTATTTCACTGAGCATAATCCCTTCCAGCTCCATCCATGTTGCTCTGAATGGCAAGAGTTTGTCTTTTTCAACCTAAATGCCCAGCAATAGATGAGTGGATCAAGAAGATGTGGTATGAAGACACAATGGAAAACTATTCAGCAATCTAGAGTTTTTAAAATATGTATAATTTGGATACTAACTCCTTGCCAGATATATGATTTATAAATATCTTCTCTCATTCAGTAGGTTGACTTCTTGTTTTAATGATTTTTTTCTCTGTGTAGTTTCATGTAGTCCTATTGGTTTATTTTGCTTTTGTTTCCCTTACCATTGAAGTTGACTCAAAAAGGGCATCACAAAAGCAGCGTGGAAGAGATGCCATCTATGTTTTCATCAATGTATTTTATAGCTTCAAATCTTACATTCAAGATTTTGATCCATTTAAAATTTTGTGTGTGTAAGAGAGTGGTCTAGTTTCTTTACCATGCAGCTGTCGGGTTTTCTCAACACCATTTGTTGAAATGCCATTTTTCTCCATTGCATGTTTTTGGCTCCATTGTCCTACATTAGATATCCTTATTATGTAAAATTATTTGTGAAATCTCAATTATGTTCTTTTGCTCTGTATGTGTATTTTTATTACAATATGATAGTATTTTATTACTATATTTTGTAGTATAGTTTGAAATCATGGAATGTGATAGCTCCAATTTTGTTCATTTTTCTCAACTTTGCTTTGGATGTTGAAAGTCTTTTTTCCTGGTTCCACACAAACTTTATGAATTTTATTCTATTTCTGTGAAGACCACCATTAGGATTTTGGTGGGGATAACATTGAATCTGTTTATTTCTTCATGTAAAAAGTCCATTTTAACAATGTTAATTATCCAATCCACAACAATGGCATATCTTTCCATTTGTGCTCTTTAATTCTTTCAATAATGTTCTGTAGTTTTCATTGTACATGTATTTCACATCCTTTGTTAAATTATGCTTTTCATCTAATTTTTAAATTTAATTTTCTTTTAAAATTTTCTTTTAATTATTGATTTGCAAGAATATATACTTTTCAGGAGTAGAGCTTCATACCTCCTTATGTATAGAAGTCTTACATCCCCACCACCCAAGTTTTAGTACCATTCCCAGTGTAACTTTGATACCATCTACCATTTCTTCCCAACCCTTTCCTTTGCCCCACAAACAACCAACATTTTTTTCAGAGTCTAAGATGTTTTTGTTGTTGTTGTTATTAGTTCATTTTCTTTGTTTTTTCTAGTGATAATTGATTATGTCTTGGCTATATGTATTATATATGTGAAATAAACCATGCAGAAGCTATCTTTCACTTTCTGAATTACCCGACTTAGCATAATGATCTCAAGTTCCATCCATGTTGTGGCAAAAGGATATATTTCATCTTTTTTAATAGTTGAATAGTATTCCATTGAGTGCATATGCCACATCTTCTTTATCCAGTCATCTGTCAATGGGCATTTAGGCTGTTTCCAAGTCATGACCTTGGTGAATACTGTTGCAGTCAACATTGGGGTGCATATATCTTTTGGAATTAGAATTGTCATGTTCTTCAGGAAAAAAGTAGCTAGCTGGATCATTTGGAATTTCTACTTTTATTTCTTTTTTATTAATATATTATTTTCTATAATTCTTACATCATTTTTCATTTTTGCACAATATATGCATTTTCATTTTGGTTATATTCCCCATACAATTGCACCTCCCCCCTTATTCTGACTTTAGTCCTTCTTTTTCCCACCGCTCCCTCGGCACCCCACCCCCCACCTAGTGTGTCTCTGGTTTATAGTTGCTTGTTGATTTTGATTTTTACTTTGTATTGATTAGTCATTTTCCTGGTTTCTTATTTAGGTTTTCTAAATTCCTGCTATGAGTGAGACCATCCAGTACTTTTCTTTTTCTTTCTGACTTATTTCGCTGAGCATGATCCCTTCCAGCGCCATCCATGTTGCTGCAAATTGCATGTGTTTATCTTTTTTGAATGCTGAGTAATATTCCATGGTGTATATGTACCACATCTTCTTGAACCAGTCATCTATTTTTGGGCATTTGGGTTGTTTCCAAAGCTTAGTTATTGTAAATAGTGCTGATATAAACATAGGGGTGCAGGTGCTCTTTGGAATTGATGTTTCTGTGTCCTTTGGGTAGATACCTAGGAGTGGAATTGCTGGATCATATGGAAACTCTATGTTTAGTAGGTCCAGAAATCTCCACACAGCTCTCCATAGTGGTTGGACCAGTTTGCACTCCCACCAACAGTGCAGAAGATTCCCTTTTTCTCCACACCCTCGCCAACATTTGTTGTTGCTAGTTTTTTTAATATGTGCCATTCTCACTGGTGTAAGATGGTATCTCATGGTAGTTTTGATTTGTATTTCCCTGATTACAAGTGATGTTGAACAATTTTTCATATGCCTGTTGGCCATTTGCATTTCCTCTTTAGAGAAGTTTCTTTTTAGCTCTTCTGCCCATTTTTTGACTGGATTACTTTCTTTGTTGTTGAGTCTCATCAGCTCTTTGCAGATTTTTGTGATCAGTCCTTTATCATTAGTGTTGTGTGCAAAAATGTTCTCCCAGTTGGTGGGGTTTCTCTTTGTTTTTGTTATTGTCTCTTTTGCTGTGCAGAAGCTCTTTAATTTGATGTATTCCCAGCTGTTGATCTTTGCCTTCACTATCACTGCTTTGGGTGATGTTTCTGTAAAGATGTCTTTGATATGCAAATCACATAGTGTTTCGCCTATATTTCCTTCTATGTATTTTATGGTTTCAGGTCTTATGTCTAGTTCTTTAATCCATTTTGAGTTGATTTTTGTGTATGGTGTGAGGTAGTGGTCAAGCTTCATTCTTTTGCATGTAGCGACCCAGTTTTCCCAGCACCATTTATTGAACAAACTTTCTTTGCTCCAATGCATAGTCTTTGCTCCTTTGTCAAAGATTAGTTGACCATAAATCTGTGGGTTTATTTCTGGTTTTTTTATTTGATTCCATTGGTCTGTATGTCTGTTCTTGTGCCAATACCATGCAGTTTTGATTATTATGGCTTTGCAGTATAGTTTGAAGTCTGGGCATGTGATGCCTCCATTCCCTTCTTTTTTTTTCAGGAGAGCTTTGGCTATTTGGGGTTTTTGGTGATTCCTTATGAATTTCATCAATAATTGTGCTAATTCTTTGAAGAATGTCATTGAAATTTTTATTGGAATAGCATTGAATCTGTAAATTGCTTTTTGTAGGATGGCTATTCTGATAATGTTAATTCTTCCAACCCATGAGCAGGGGATGTCTTTCCATTTCTTTGTGTCTACTTCTATTTCTTTTAACAGTGTTTTATAGTTTTCTTTGTATAGGTCCTTTACCTCTTTTGTTAGGTTTATTCCTAAGTATCTGATTTTTTTGTTTCAATAATAAAAGGAATCTTTTTTTATTTCTTCTTCAGATTTATTGTTTGTGTATAGGAAGGCTACTGATTCTTGCATGTTGATTTTGTATCCTGCTACTTTAGTAAGCTGATTGATTAGTTTAAGTAGTTTTTCTGTGGAGTTTTTGGGGTTCTCTATGTATATTATCATATCATCTGTGAGTAGTGATAGTTTGATTTCTTCCTTGCCTATTTGGATTCTTTGTATGTCTTTCTCTTGCCTTATTGCCATGGCTAGGACTTCCAGTATTATATTGAAAAGCAGTGGTGAGAGTGGACATCCTTGTCTTGTTCCAGATCTTAATGGAAATGCTTTCAGCTTTTCACCATTGAGAATGATACTGGCTATGGGTTTGTCATATATGGCCTTTGTGATGTTGAGGTATGTTCCTTGTATCCTGAGAATTTCAAGGGCCTTTATCATAAACGGGTGTTGTACTTTGCCGAAAGCTTTCTCAGCATCTATTGATATCATCATATGGTTTTTATATTTCTTTTTGTTGATGTGTTGGATAACATTGATTGATTTTCGATGTTGAACCATCCTTGTGTCCCTGGAATAAATTCTACTTGGTCGTGGTGAATTATCTTATGGATACATTGTTGGATTCTGATAGCTAAAATTTTATTGAGGATTTTTGCATCCATGTTCATTAGAGAGATTGGCCTGTAGTTTTCTTTTTTTGTGTTGTCCTTGTTCATTTTTGGTATTAGTGTAATGTTGGCTTCATAGAACATCTTTGGTATTATCCCTTCCTTCTCAATTTTTTGAAAGAGTTTGTGAAGGATAGGCGCTAATTTATTTCTGAATGTTTGGTAGAATTCATTTGTAAATCCATCAGGTCTTGGGCTTTTGTTTTTGGGCAGGTTTTTGATTACCATTTCAATTTTGCTGCTTGTAATTGCTCTTTTTAGGTGTTCTATTTCTTCTTTATCTAGCTTTGGGTGATTGCAGAGTTGCAGGAATTTGTCCATCTCTTCTAGATTGTTGAAATTGTTTGCATATACCTGTTCATAGTAGTTTCTGATTATTCTTTTGATTTCTGCTGTGTCTATTGTGATTTCTCCTCTTTCATTTGTGATCCTAGTTATTTGTGCTTTCTCCCAGTTTTCCTTTGTGAGCCTGGCTAGAGGTTTGTCTATTTTATTTATTTTTTTGAAGAACCAGCTTTTGGTTTCATTCATCTTTTGGATCGCTTTTTAGTTTCAATTGCAAGTATTTCTGCTTTTTTTATTATTTCTTTTCATCTACTGGTTTTTGGTTTTTTTGTTGTTGTTGTTCTTTTTCTAGTTCTTTGAGCTTTGAGATTAGGTCGTTTCTTTGAGTTCTTTCTTGTTTCTCGATGTGAACTTCTATTGCTATATATTTTCCTCTTATTACTTCTTTTGCTGCATCCCATATGTTTAGGAAATTGGTGTCCTCCTTGTCAGTCAACTCAAAGTATTTTTTAATTTCTTCTTTGATCTCCTCATTAGTCCAGTGGTCTTCCAGAAGTGTGGGTTTCATTCTCCATGGGGTAGGAGAGTTCCTTGCCTTCTTTTTATGGTTTATTTCTACTTTGATGCCTTCATGGTCAGAGATGATGGTTGGTATGATTTGAATCTTGATATATCTGTTGATGTTTGTCTTGTGTCCCAGTGTGATCAATCCTGGAGAATGATTCATGTGCGCTTGAGAAAAATGTGTACTCTGATTTTTTTGGGTTTATTGTTCTATAGATGTCTGTTAAGCCCATGAGGTCTAGATCCTTACCTAGAGCTTTAGTGTCCTTACTTATATTTTGTCTCGTTGATCTAGCCATTATTGATAGTGGTGTGTTGAAGTCTCCTAGTACATATGTGTTTTCTCTGATGTCTCTTTTCAGAGATGATAATAGTTGTCTGATATATTTTCGTGCTTCTTTATTTGGTGAGTATATGTTAATGAGTGTTATTTCTTATTGAAGTATTGTCCCCTTGATCATAATGCAGTGATCATTGGGATCTCTTTTTACCTTTTTGAGTTTGAAATCTGTTTTATCTGATATAAGTATAGCTGTTCCTGCCTCCTTTTTTGGTCCATTTGCTTGCAGGATTGTTTTCCATTCTTTCACTTTGAGTCTATTTTTATCTTTTGTAGTTAAATGTGTTTCCTGGAGACAGCAAAAGGTTGGGTTTTGTTTCTTAATCCAGCCTGCAGCTCTGTGTCTTTTTATTGAAGAGTTTAGTCCATTTACAATTAGAGTTAATATTGATATGTTAGCATCTGTATTTGCCATTTTGTTTGTCTTTCCTCTGATTTTATTTATTCTTTTAATAATTTTTTTTTGGCCTTGGTTTGTTGTTATTCATTCCTCTGTTGGTTCTGACTTTAGGACTCCTTGTAGTATTTTTTGGAGTAGAGGTTTAGACATAATGAATTTCCAGAGTTTCTGTTTGTCTGGGAAGGTCCTTATTCTTTCTTCATGAAGGAAGGAAAGCTTTGCAGGATAGAGTATTCTTGGTTTGCATTTGTTGTCATGGAATCTGTTGACTATGTCTGATGTCAGCCTGATTGGTTTTTCTTTGTATGCTATTTGTTTCTTCCCTCTTGTCAGCTTCATTATTTTTTCTTGCCTTGAATTCTTGAGAGATTTACTATGATGTGTCTTGATGTATTTTTTCCTTCATTATGGAAGTTTGGTGTTCTTCTTGCTTCTTGTGTGTCTATTTTCAGCTCCTTCTTCATGTTTGGGAAGTCCTCTTCAATTATTTCCTTGAATATTTTCTCTGTTCCTAGGTTTCTCTTCTCTCCTTCTGGGATTCCTATAAGTCTTATATTTCCTTTCCTCATAGTCAGATAGTTCCTGAAGTCTTCTTCAGTATTTTTCATTTGTACTTCTCTTTCCTTTTCTGTTTTGGTTCTTTTTTTTTGTTTCTTTGTTTTTTTATTTGTTCTTCCATTTCATCTATTCTGTTATCACTGCCTTTCCCAGAGTTCTTTATCTCTTCCATTTAATCTTTGATCTCCTGCATTTCCTTCACTTCCCTCTTTAGAGACTCAATTTCATTCTTTTGATCGTTGTTTTCCTTAATGACTTCTGTCAGTTTTTTAATCATGGCAGTTTTAAATTCTCTTTCTGGAAAGCTCAGAAGTTCTTCCAAGTCACTGTTGTTGCAATCTGGTAGATGGTTTTCTTTTTGTGGTGTGTCTTTTCCTGAGGAGTTGCTAGGTTGAATGTTGTTTTTCTTCTCCCTGCTGCTTGTTTTCTAATTTGTCCTATGTGCTGGTGTTGGGACACTTTGTTACTGGTACTGGCTGGCATCTTTTTGGTGTGCTTTCTGGGATGTCGGAAACTAGTGGTCCAATCGAGTCAAAAACTGTTATGTCTGAATTCCAGTAGGGCAGTAGTACTATGAATATGTTAGTGGCAGCTGTCACAGAGAATCTCCTTCTTCTGTATTTTTTTTTTTTTAAATAGAGGCATTATTTATTTATTTATTTGTTTGTTTGTTTGTTTGCTTTGTTTACACATGCACTGGGTACAGTTAGAAGCGCGGGAGGGTGAGAGAACACACCAGAGCCAGAGCAGGGAGCAGAGCAGGCAGAAGGACAGAAGTACACTGCTGAGGGGAGCAGCGGGCGGCAGGAGAGGTCTGCGCGCCATGTGGGACCCTCCTCTGGTGGCCGGGGAGCAGCCGGGGATCGAACCGGCGCCGCAGAGGCCGCGGGCAGCTTCGCAACCCAGCGCTCAACTGCTGCGCCACCGGGGAGGCCCTTCTTCTGTATTTTTTTTAATTCCAAGGAGGATCTTATTGTCCCACAGTCTACCCTGTGGTGGCAGGATCACCTGCTGGGCTCCAAATCGCTGGATCCCCATCTGAGCTCAGACTGATACCCAGAGTGCCGGGCTTGTGGGGGCTTTTCAGCTCACAGACTTGCGGCAGATTTTCAGCTCACCTCTCGCTGTGGATGCAGCCCTTTCCCAACTCCACACAGTCTAGGTGTGTTGAAAATATGCCAAAGGTCCCAGATCTAAGATGGGGAGTCAGGAGGGTACTTCAGTCCATCTGTCCGTGGTCTGCCCTGGTGCTGACTGGATCCCCCTCTGGGCTCTGGCTCAGATGGTGACTGGCTTGTGGGGGCTTTTCAGCTCACCTCTGGCTGTGAGAGCAGCCCTTTCCCAGCTCCATGCAGTCTAGGTGTGTTGCGAACACGCCAAAGGTCCCTGATCTAAGATGGGGAGTGGGGTGGGGGAGGGGACACTACTGTGCACCGTAGGTCTGCCCAGGCCCTGACTGGACTAGATGGGGACTGGCTTATGGGGGCTTTTCAGCTCATCTCTGGCTGTGAGCACAGCCCTTGCCCAGCTCCAAGCAGTCTAGGTGTGTTGCAAACACTCCGAAGGTCCCTGATCTAAGATGTGGAGTTGGAGGGCACTTCCATATACCCTCAGTCTGCCCCTGCACTGACTGGATCCCCCTCTGGGCTCTGGCAGCCAGATCTAGTTTTATTTCTTTAAAGAGTCTTCATACCATGTTCCATAGAGGCTGCACAGATGTACATTCCCATTCAGGATGCATGAGTGTTCCTTTTGCTCCAGACTCTTGCCAGCACTTGCTGTTTCCAGGCTCTTTTATATGGGTCTTCTCTTAGGGTTGAGGTGATGTTTCATTGTGGGTTGATTTGCATTTCCTGAATAATAAGTGAAGTTGAACATTTTTTTTCATATCTATTGGCCATCTGTATATCTTATTTGGAGGTCATCTGCCCAAGTTTTGATTGGGGTGTTTGCTATTTTGTTGTTGTTTAGTTATATGGGTTCTTTGTTAATAACTTGTCAGTTGATGATGTACAGATACCTTCTCCCATTAAGTAGTTTTGTTTTTGTTTTATTAGTGGTTAATTTCACTGAGCAAAAGATTATTACCTTGATGTTATTCTGTTAGTTTATGTTTACATTTATATCTTTTTAAAAAAGATTTATTTATTTATTTATTTATTTATTTATACAACCGGGGTACAGGCCGGATGCACGGGAGGGTGAGAGGATTCACCAGAGACAGAGTGGGGAACAGAACAGGCAGACTGACTGAAATACACTGCTGAGGGGAGCAGCAGTGAGACAGGAGAGGTTTGCCATGCCATGTGGGACCCTCACCCGCTAGCCAGGATCGAACCAGCACTGCAGAGGCTGGGGACAACTTCAGAGTGTGGCACTTGGTGCTCAACCGCCTGCACCACCAGGGAAGGCCCTACATTTATATCTTTTGCAGTTGAAGGCAAATCCCCAAGACATCTCTATAGCACACGTCCAGGAATGTGCCTGTATTTTCCTTTGTGTATTTTCTGGTTTCAAGTGTTAATCCAAGTCTCTAATCCATTTTGAGTTAATTTTTGTTTATGATGTTAAATAATGATCTAGTTTGTTGTTATCCAGATTTCCCAGCACCATTTGTTAAAAGTGTTTTCCTTTCCCAGTGTATGGTCTTGGTGCTTTTGTCATAAGTTAATGACCAAATCCTGAGGGTTTACTTCTGGGCTCAAAATTCTATTCCATTGACCTATGTTTCTGTTTTTTTCCCCAATACCACAGTATTTTATTTAACATTTTTTATATTATTGCTTTTTAATATTTTTTATTGCTTACATGTCTATATCACTTTGGGGCTACATTTTTTACCCCCCCCATACATGCACAGGATCACTCATCCACCATCAAACCTTCACCAAACCCCATCTTCCTGTGTGCCCTCTTCCCTCCCTCCTGTTCCCTCGGTAAACAATGTGTTTTGTACATAATCGAAGAATTGCTTTTGTTGTGCTTTACAAGCATATATTTTCTGGTTATTTATATTCCACATATAAGTGAAATCTTCCTATACCTGAATTTACTTTCTGACTTATTTGACTTAGCATAGGTCTTCAAGGTCTATCCATTTTGTCCCCAAATCTACTACTTGATCTTTTTAAATATCTGAGTGGTATTCCAGTGAGTCTGTGGTCCACAATTTCTTTATCCTACAATCTGTCATTGTGCACTTAGGTTGGTTTCTTGGCTTGCCAACTGTGGATACTGCTGGTATGAACAAAAATCTTTTCATGTTAGTATTTTCATATTCTTTGGGTAAATACCAGCAAAGGTGTTGTTAGATCATATGGGATTTCCATTTTTACTTTTTAAGAAATGTATTGAGTTGATAATCACTTTACATCATTGCTTCCATTATAGAAGTGTAGGGTGGCCCCCTTCAGGCATTGTTACCATAGTGCACCCACCTCCAAAGAACCATAATCTTCCACCATACACCATTGTGCTTCTTTGTCCTTGTCCCTCCTTCTCCTGACACCTTCCTCCAAGTTATCTCCATACCACTTTCTAAAGAGGCTGTACCAAACTGCATTCCCTCAAACAGTGTATGAGAGTTACTTTTTCACCACATCCTCACCAATATTTTGTTATTTCCATTCTGTTTGATATTAGGTCATTGTCACAGGAATGGAGTGATAGATATCTCAGTATAGTTTTAATTTGCATTTCTCTTATAATAGTGAGGTTGCATAGGTTTTCATGTGCTTATAGACCAATTGAATGTCTTTTGTAAGAAGAGTGCCTATGTAAGTCTTTGCCCATGTTTTCATTGGGTTGTATATTATTTTCTTGTTGGAATATATAAGTATATTTTATATTTTAGAAATTAGTCAGTGTTGTGTGCAAATATAGCTTACCAGTATTTTGAGGTATAAAAGATTTTTAGTTTGATATATTCCCCATTATTTATTTTTACTTTTGTTTTCTTACTTGTCATCAGTGGAGTTGTAGCCCCAAATATTATGTATTGCTGTGGTTAATGTCCAAGAATGTATCCATTATGCTTTCTTTTAAGTATTTTAAGTTTCAGTTATAATATCCAAATCTTTTTAAAAAAGATTTATTTATTCATGCATACAAGAACCAGGGTACAGGCCAGATGTATGGGAGGGTGAGAGGATTCACCAGAGACAGAGTGGGGAACAGAACAGGCAGACTGACTGAAAGACACTGCTGAGGGGAGCAGCAGGTGAGACAGGAGAGGTCTGCCATGCCATGTAATATCCAAATCTTTAATCCATTTTTTAAAAAGATTTATTTATTTATTTATACAAGCATTGGGTATAGTCAGAAGTGCAGGAGGGTGAGAGAATTCACCAGAGCCAGAGTGGGGAACAGAACAGGCAGACTGATGAAGTACACTGCTGAGGGGAGCAGCGGGTGGCAGGAGAGGTCTGTGTGCCATGTGGGAGCCTCATCCAGTGACTGGGGATCAAACTGGCGCTGCAGAGGCTGCAGGCAGCTTTGCAACCCAGCGCTCAACCGCTGCACCACTGGGGAGGCCCTTTTTAATCCATTTTTGACTAATTTTTGTGTATGGAATTAATTATGGATATAATTTCATTTTTTGGGCATGTAACTATCCATTTTTCCCAATATCATGTGTTGAAGAGATTTTTCTTGTTTCCATTGTATGGCTGTGGTTCCTTTGTCAAAGACTGCTATCACTTTGTAGTACAGTTTGAAGACTAGGAGCGGAATACGTCCATTTTTCTTCATTGTTCTCACAGTTGTTTTGAATATTTGGGATCATTTGTAGTGCCACACAAATTTTAGAATTCTTGTTCTATTTACCTGAAAAGAAAATTGGGATTAATAGGGATTGCATTAAATTTAGAAATCATTTTAAGTAAGTTGATCATTTGAGGAACATTAATTCTTCCAGTCCATGAACATAGGATAGCTTTGCATTTCCTTGTATCTACTTTTTATTTTAACAATATCTTATAGTTTTAAGTGTATAGGACCTTCTTGTTAAGTTTCCTCCCAGATGTTTCATCCTTTTAGAGTGACTGTAAATGGGATTATTTTCTAAATTTCTCCTTATTCTAATTCATTCTCTAGGAATAGAAATGTAACAGATTTATAAATAATGGTTTTAATCCTGCTGTTTTATTGTACTCATGTCTAGTAGTTTTTAGTGAAATCTTTAGGATTTTCTATGTATATTGGTATATCATCACAAACAATGATGGTTTTACTTCTTATTCAATTTGAGTTCCTTTTATCTTTTTCTTGCCTAATTGCTCTGGCTAGGACTTCCAGACTAAGTTAAAAAGTAGTGGTGAGAGTGGACATCCTTGTCTTGTTCTAAATCCTAGTAAAATTTTTCAGTTCTTTACCATTTAATAAAATATTAAGTATGGGATTATCATATATGGCATTTATTATATTGAGATAGCCCTTATCCATTAACGGCTTTCATCATCAGCAGGTATTGAATGTTGTCAAGTACTTTTTCAGAATCTACTAATATGATCATGTGATTTTAGAAATTAATTTATTTTTAATTGGGATAACATTGGGATACCACCATAGTGAAATCACACACAGTCCACAAACTTCTTTCCCTATTTTCTCATAATCCTCCCCAAGCTCTCCCCAACTTGAAGATTCAATTCTATAGTCAGTTATCAAGGGTTAGTTTTTAAGCTTTTCTTTATCTAACTCTTTTTTTATTTTACATATTTTTTACATCATTTTTCATTTTTGCACAATGTGTGCATTTTCATCTTGGTCATATTCCCCATACAATTTCCACCCCCACTTATTTTGACTCTAATCCTTCCTACTCCCTCCCCTATGCCACAGTAGTGTGTCTCTGGTTTATAGTGGCTTGTTGATTTTGATTTTTACTTTATTATAATTAGTCTTTTTCCTGGTCCCTTAATTTACATTCTGTTCCACATATTAGTGACATCATCTAGTATTTATCTTTCTCCTGACTTATTTCACTTCATATTATCCCTTCCAGCTCCACCATGTTGCCACAAATGGCATGAGTTTATCTTTTTTTGATTGTGGAGTACGTTCCATTGCATGTATATACCACTGTGATTTGAAAGTCTTGATATGCTTTCATACTTTGCATATTTATTGAGACTCTATTATCATCCATTTTTTTGTATTATCTTTTTCTGCCCCAATATATGATCTATGAAGTCATGTTAGATCATAGATCAATTGGAAATAGTCTATGTTAGCTTGACAAAAAAAATATTAATTTTTTAATTGGAACTTTGAATGTATATCTATTAGGTCCTTCTGTTAAATATTTATTTAACGGAAATTTTACCTTGTTAATTTTTATCTGCATGTAATGTCTATTGCTGTAAGACATGCACTAAGATTCCCTACTATTATGGTATAGCTGTCAATGTGCCCTTTATTTCCATTAATAATTATTTTATATATTTAGCTGCCTTTTTGTGCATATATATTAGTAACAGTCATATCTTCTTGATGAATAATCCTTCATCTTTGTCTCTTGTTACTTTTTTTGGCTGAAAGTCAATTTATTATAAATGAGAATAAAATTTCCTATGTTTCCCTCTGAGTTATTATCTTAGAATAACTTACTCAAACCTCTCATTAAAAGACTGTCTTTAGATCTGATGTGGGACTATTGTATGTAAAATATAGATGGATCTGGCTTTTTGATTCATCCAACCATTTGATATCTCTTGATTTGTGCATTCAGGTCATTCACATTTAGGGTAATTATTAATAGTGATACAGCCACATTGTCTTTTATTTTCTCATTGCTTTGTATTTCTGTTGCTGCTTTTTCCATGTGCTTCTAACTACCTTTTCATTTGGATGGCTTTGCCTGGGGGTTCTTTCATTTTTTTTTTTTTTTCACTTTTTCTTCTGAGTGTAAGGCTCCAGGTGTTTTTTTTTGTTGTTGTTCCCATAAGGATTGTGACAAACTTTCTGTACCTAAAAGAGTCTTTTTGTGCTCACCATCATTTGATATGATAGATTCTGTTTTTATCTTCTGCTCTGTAACTTTTGCTTGTTGTCTTGCTATTCTTGCTTATGTTTCTGATTCTGTAAATTATGGTATAGCTCAAGGTTTTGTATTCTTTTGCTTTATCTTTTCCAGTAGAAGAACTCCTTTAACATTTGGGTTTTTCTACCATTTACTGATATTTTTATTTAAGTACTATTGGTTTGCAATAAAATTTTTTTTTCTTTAATAGTATTGAAATAGCATTGCATTACAACATTATGTAAGTTTCAGGTGTGCACTACTGACAATGACCATCTGAACACTATATTAGGTTTACTGCTAAAAATCCAATGATATCCTTCACCATAGCAATATTCTCTTTGTCCCAATTTAACATTCCCCCTCTCATTCTCTCAACTGATAACTAGTCTTAAGTCCAAAATTTTATGATTTCTTTAGTTCATCTGCTGTTTTCTCTATATACTGCATTAGAGTGAAATAACCCAGTGATTATCTTTGTCTGGTTTATTTTACTAAGCATAAATCCTTCCAGACCCATCCATGTTTTGAAAATAGCAGGATTTAATCTTTTTTTAATCCTGAATTCTTATTTTTGTATTATTTTTATTGATATAGATAATAATAGATTGCAACACTACCTATGTTTCAGATGTATAGGTTCATGCTACCCATACCATAAAGCACCCATAGGCCTCCACCATAGTCCACTGAGCCCCTCCCCCACTTTATTCCCTATCCTTCCTCATGATAACACCAGTTCTAAAGTCAGACTTCTGGGGTTTACTTTGATTTGGGTTTTGTCTTTTTTTTTTTTTTGTATATTTTCTTTATCTTCTACATGGGAATGAAATCATTTGTCTTCTACATGTGAGTGAAATTATTTGTCTTCTTCTGACTTATTTAGCCTAGCATAATTACCTCCAGGTCCATCCATGTTGTCATAAATGGCAAGGTTTCACCTTCTTTTAGCTGGGTTATTTTCTTTGTATATGTGTCATATCTTCTTTATTCACTAATCTGACATTGATTGGGCACTCATGTTCTTCCACAAACTCACTGTTATGAATAATGCTTCAATGAACATAGGAGTGGACATATCTCATTAGTGTTTTTCCATTATTCAGATAAATACCAAGGAATTAAATTGCTGGATCATGTGGTAGTCCTATCTGTAATATTTTGAGGAAACTCCACAATTTTTCATAGAGGTTAGCAACACTGGCTTCCAATGAATGCTTTGGAAAGGGAAACAGAAACAAAATTAAACAAATGGGACCAAATAAAAATAAAAATCTCCTGCACATTGATAGAAATTCTCATTAAAATGAAAAAAGAGGTCCTCCCCTGGTGGCACAGTAGATGAGGGCTGGGCTGTGAAGCTGCCCACAGCCTCTGCAGTGCTGGTTCGATCCCCAGCTGCCAGTGAGGGTCTCACATGGCACGCAGACCTCTCCTGCTGTACCCACTGCTCCCCTCAGCAGTGTATTTCGTCGGTCTGCCTGTTCTGTTCCCTGCTCTGGCTCTGGTGAATTCTCTCACCCTCCTGCTCTTCTGACTGTACCCAGTGCTTATATAAATAAATAAATAAATAAATAAATAAATAAATAAATAAATCTTTAAAAAATGAAAAAAGAAAGAGGGCCAAAAGATTATAAATATTTGCACATCATAATCTGAAAAGGAGCTTATAATCAAGACACACAAGAACTCACATAACTCAAAAAATGGGGGAAAATAAGTCAATCAAAATATGGATAGAAGAGCTAAAAAGACATTTATCTGAAGAAGACATGCAAAAGGCTAACATTTATCTGAAGAAGACATGCAAAAGGAAAAAAATGCTCATCGTCATGACTAATAATGAAAAGCAAACAAACACAACGGGATATCCCATCACACCCATAAGAATGGGCTAGACTAGAAACTGTGTTGGGAGTGTGTGGAGTCAAAGAAAACTTCATGCAATATTAGTAGGAATATATACTGGCTTGGCCCCTATGGTAAACAGTATGGAAGTTTCTGAAATTATTACTAATAGATCTACCATACAATCCCACAATTCCATTCCGAAATGTCTACCAAAAGAATGCAAAAACACTAAATTAAAGGGATATAGGCATTCCTATGTTCTAGGAGCACTATTTATAATAGCCAAGTCATGAAAACAACCTAAGTGCCCAGTGACAGGTGAGTGGATAGAGAACATTTAGTATATATACATAAAGGAACACTATTGTTCTTTTAAAAGCATGATATGTGATGGAACTGGAGAGGACTATGCTAAGTGAAGTAAGTGAGAAGAAAGACAAATATCAGATGATTGCACTCATATGTGGAATATAAAGAAACCAGTCAAAGGAACAGACAAACCCAAACTAAAATAAATCCTTCAAATCTGATCACAGATCTGAACCTATTGAGCATTAATGTGAGAGTTGGGCACACAGTGGGAATGGGGCCCAGTAGAATCTGGTGGAGAATTATGGTTGCTTTGGTAGTATGGTATGATAACATCTATCTGAAAAATTGTGAGCCCATATCCCTAAATCATATACCTGATTACCCCAAGTTACATCATAATAAACAGTACCATTTTAAACAGTTTCCTTTAATGTTGCTTTGTCAATTTTCTGTCTAGGTTATACAACCTTTGATATTGGTGGGGACAAAATCCCCTATTATTAATGTGTTGCTGTCATTTTTCTCTAGAAGTCTGCTAAATTTGTTCATGCTCTTGTGTTGAGTTTTAATATACTAATGACTATATTTTGAGGATTGAATCCTTCATCATTATATAATGCCCAGCTCTGTCTCCATGACAGTCCTTATATTAAAGTCTATTTTGTCTTTTTTGAGTATAATTGTATCAACTCCCTTTTTTATTCCATTTGCATGGACTTTTCTCCTACCATTTTATTCTCAGTTTGTGTCCTTAACCCTGAAGTGAGTTTTATATGCAACTTATAGTTGGATCTTGTTTTGCTTTTATCTATTTAGCTATTCTATGTCTTATGGTTGGAAAATTAATCCATTTACATTTAAAGCAACTATAGAAAGGTAACATATATTGCCATTTTGTCAATTTTTTTCTCTGGCTATATTCATGGTTCCTCTTCGTACACACACATATATACCCTTTCACTAATTATTGTATTTAATTTTATTACTTTTATCCTTTGCACCCAGGCTTGATATAAAATTCACTACTTGATAATCTATGCTGATCTTTTCTGGTGAGATTTTTTTCTTTTGTATGTTTTCTTGTTGTTTGCTAGTGCCATTTGCTTTCAGTTTATAGACGGCCCTTAAACATGTGTTGCAACTTCAGTTTATTGGTAATGAACTTTTGTTTTTCTTGTCTGTGAAGCTCTTAAACTCTCTTTCAATTTTAAATGTGTTCTTGGTTGTAAGTCTGTCTGTTTTAACACCTCGAGTCTGTCATAACACTCTTTTCTGACCTCTAAAGATTCTATTGGAAAATGCTGATAGTCTGATAACAAAAAATTGTTTTACCCATCCTACTTTTAAGACCCTCAATCTTCAAATGTTACTATAATAATGATAATGTGTCTTGTTCTGGATCTCTTTGAGTTTCTCTTATTTGGAACTCACCTGTATACCTAGATGTCTGTTTCCTTCACCATATTAGGGATCTTTGCAACCATATTTCCTAAAATATTTTTCTGACCTTTTCTCTCTTAACCTTCTGGACCTTTATAATGTGAATATTATTCCTTAGTGATATCCTAGAGATCATTTAAAGTACTCTTACTTTTTAAGAAGTCTTTTGTTATTCATTTTGTTGCTGTCTTTGTGAATTTAACTGCTATTTTTCCAAGCTGAATTCAGGACTCAGAATATTTCCTTCAAATGCATGAAAGAATGTTTTATTAAAACTTTAAAATGTGTTGCCTCTTGGGGAAAAGAATGAGTGGGACAGAAATTCCTAGTAAGAGTAGACATGGAAAATCCTTTAAAGAGGA